>NC_092091.1:55133126-55433126 GCF_045679555.1 Salvelinus alpinus
GTCCCAACCTCAACCACCATGTTACTTTTAGTTTATCTTCCTGTTTTTACATTTCCCTTTCTTCTGGGGACAACATATCATAAACACTTAGTCTCAGAAATGGACACAAAGCGAACACTAACACAGGGGCAGTGATAGGTTCAGAACCTGAGTAGACTTTGCTGTATAGTATATAGTCAGAAAACACAATGCGTTGTTGGAGATGTCTGAGTTCATTCATGACAAGCCAGATGTGACCAAGAAGGTCAAGATTGACAGAAGTGATGCTGAGGAGAGGATTGTGGACATCTATGTCAGCGCAGACAACGTGAGGGTCCATGTGACCAGCACCAAGACAAAGAGGTAGAAGACACCTCTCCAAAGAACGGACTGGGAGCTCAACCTAATACACACACACACACACGCGCGTGCGTGCGTGCGTGCAATGAAAAACTATAAACACATTTTTTTATAACAGAGGGAAGAGACCCTTCTTAGCTCTTGCTGTGTTCTCATTCTGACTGGGATCATAGGCCTGTCTGTCCACTTTAGGTCAACTTTATAATTCCTACAAATTACCGGCAGTTCTGTGGTTATCTGTTTCAGTTGTTATTGCAGATAACGGGTCTCTCAGATTCTTCTTAGTTTATAAGACCAACTCATCTGCAGAAAGTCTTCTTAGTTTATAAGACCAACTCATCTGCAGAAAGAGTCTTCTTAGTTTATAAGACCAACTCACCTGCAGAAAGAGTCTTCTTAGTTTATAAGACCAACTCACCTGCAGAAAGAGTCTTCTTAGTTTATAAGACCAACTCATCTGCAGAAAGAGTCTTCTTAGCTTATAAGTCCAACTCATCTGCAGAAAGAGTCTTCTTAGTTTATAAGTCCAACTCATCTGCAGAAAGAGTCTTCTTAGTTTATAAGACAAACTCATCTGCAGAAAGAGTCTTCTTAGTTTATAAGACCAACTCACCTGCAGAAAGAGTCTTCTTAGTTTATAAGACCAACTCACCTGCAGAAAGAGTCTTCTTAGTTTATAAGACCAACTCATCTGCAGAAAGAGTCTTCTTAGTTTATAAGACCAACTCATCTGCAGAAAGAGTCTTCTTAGTTTATAAGACCAACTCATCTGCAGAAAGAGTCTTCTTAGTTTATAAGACCAACTCACCTGCAGAAAGAGTCTTCTTAGCTTATAAGTCCAACTCATCTGCAGAAAGAGTCTTCTTAGTTTATAAGACCAACTCACCTGCAGAAAGAGTCTTCTTAGTTTATAAGACCAACTCACCTGCAGAAAGAGTCTTCTTAGTTTATAAGACCAACTCACCTGCAGAAAGAGTCTTCTTAGTTTATAAGACCAACTCACCTGCAGAAAGAGTCTTCTTAGTTTATAAGACCAACTCACCTGCAGAAAGAGTCTTCTTAGTTTATAAGACCAACTCACCAGCAGAAAGAGTCTTCTTAGTTTATAAGACCAACTCACCTGCAGAAAGAGTCTTCTTAGTTTATAAGACCAACTCACCTGCAGAAAGAGTCTTCTTAGTTTATAAGACCAACTCACCAGCAGAAAGAGTCTTCTTAAGTTCATAAGACCAACTCACCTGCAGAAAGAGTCTTCTTAGTTTATAAGACCAACTCATCTGCAGAAAGAGTCTTCTTAGCTTATAAGACCAACTCACCAGCAGAAAGAGTCTTCTTAGTTTATAAGACCAACTCATCTGCAGAAAGAGTCTTCTTAGTTTATAAGACCAACTCACCTGCAGAAAGAGTCTTCTTAGTTTATAAGACCAACTCACCTGCAGAAAGAGTCTTCTTAGTTTATAAGACCAACTCATCTGCAGAAAGAGTCTTCTTAGTTTATAAGACCAACTCACCAGCAGAAAGAGTCTTCTTAGTTTATAAGACCAACTCACCTGCAGAAAGAGTCTTCTTAGTTTATAAGACCAACTCACCAGAAGAAAGAGTCTTCTTAGTTTATAAGACCAACTCATCTGCAGAAAGTGTCTTCTTAGTTTATAAGACCAACTCACCAGCAGAAAGAGTCTTCTTAGTTTATAAGACCAACTCATCTGCAGAAAGAGTCTTCTTAGTTTATAAGACCAACTCATCTGCAGAAAGAGAAGTCTTCTTAGTTTATAAGTCCAACTCATCTGCAGAAAGAGTCTTCTTAGTTTATAAGTCCAACTCATCTGCAGAAAGAGTCTTCTTAGTTTATAAGTCCAACTCATCTGCAGAAAGAGTCTTCTTAGTTTATAAGACCAACTCATCTGCAGAAAGAGAAGTCTTCTTAGTTTATAAGACCAACTCACCTGCAGAAAGAGTCTTCTTAGTTTAACAAGTGAAGTTCCCTTTAAAACCTCTGATGAAGACATTTTCCTCAAACACTTCAGAATATCTCTTCACACTGATTTCACACACAGACAGCGTTGTTACAAAATAAATGCCCCTAAATGGTCATCAGTGCCATAACTAGTTTGAGCCATAACGTGCCCTCTGTTTGAAGGCTGCAGACACAACAAACATTCCTCGCAAACTGATAGGCTGAAAGGCTGCACTTGTCACTATTTGTTGTCCTGTAGCTCTCATGTTATATATTTTTGTTGTATTGTACTGGAACATACAACAAACTATTATTTAATTTGTTCCCTTAAGAAACCAAGTTCTAATAGTATTCTGATTGGGGTGACACAATTCTACAATTCTACCAATACCATTCATTTCCAATAGGAAAAAAGTAGTCCAATGGGATTCCAATAGGATTCTGATAGAGGGATTGTGAGACTCCTCTAAGAGAGAGAGAGAGAGAGAGAGAGAGAGAGAGAGAGATAACGATGAGGGATCATTGATCTGCTCCTCCTTTAGACAATTCTCAACTCTACAACACAGTTTAAGAGTACTCTTGAACTATCAACTCTGAAACTTGAAACTGTTTCCTTCACTGTAGCTGGTGAGCTGTAGTTTTTCCATTTAACGAAAAGTCTCAACGTTTTTTCCTTTTGGACAAAAAGCTTCACTATGTCCACGAAACCTCCTCCTGGCAACAAATAAACTATTTTCTTTTCTTTTTTTCCATATGATTATTTTACCCCTTTTTTCTCCCCAATTTCATGGTATCCAATTGTCTCGTCGCTGCATCTCCCGTACAGACTCGGGAGAGGCAAAGGTCGAGAGCCATGCGTCCTCCGAAACACAACCCAACCCAACCTAGCCGCACTGCTTCTTGACACAATGCACATCCAACCCAGAAGCCAGCCGCACCAATGTGTCGGAGGAAACACTGTACACCTAGCAACCTGGTCAGCATGCACTTCACCCAGCCCACCACAGGAGTCACTAGTGCACGACGAGACAAGGATATCCCTGCAGGCCAAACCCTCCCTAACCCGGACGACACTGGGCCAATTGTGCTTCGCCCCATGGACTTCCCGGACGCGGCCGGCTGCGACAGAGCCTGTCCTCGAACCCAGAATCACTGGTGGCACAGTTAGCACTGCAATGCAGTGCCTTTGACCCCTTCGCCACCCAGGAGGCTCTATTTCATTATCTGAGAAAACAATAGCACGCCCACGGAGCCGAGGGAACTGCCAAACTGCCATTACTCTCACTCTGGCTTCTATTGAGCAACCGTGGCAAATTTTCCACAATGCAGCGTTAAAAACACGAGGATCAACTTCATTGTTGCTGTCTGTTTCGTCATCGCTACCTGGATGTTTCCCAAATGCCCCCCTATTCCATGTATAGTGCACTACTTTTGACCAGAGCCATAGGGGGGCAGTTGGAAGGTAGGTATTATTCACAAAGTTAAATAAGCCAAACAAGCTTTGAATAGATTTAGTTGGGCGTGTACATGAAACAGAACACACTTATACAGTACACCCCATACACATCTTTCAATGTATCTAACAACATATTGGATGAATGCTATTAAATCATAATTATAAAGTAATAGAAGTGTATGTATAATGTAGATGATGTTGCTGAATCTCACTGACCATCGCATTGGAACGTTCCCTCTTGTTGTTTCACGACAGTAACTCGAAGCACAAGCAACCCTTATTGGTCCATGATGTTGGGATGTGCTCAACTTTGAACCTTGAGATAGTAAACGAATGACAGGAAATGACAGAGACTGGGTTGTTGTGTTAGAAGTTAATGGTTCTCTGAAGAAGGCTTTGGAATGTGTTGGATGGAGGAAAAGCAGAGCGATGTGTTGATATAGGGAAGACATGGATATTGGTGGATTTGGAGAAGGAGGGGTTGAGGTCAGTTCCCCTTAAGGGAGTAATCAGGGTTAATATCTGGTTACCTTCTTTCCTGTGGAGCCATTAACTGTAAGAAGGAGGAGTGTCTTAAGTGGGATATATATATCTGAGTGGGACAAATGTTGAGTTGTCTGTTTTCAGCTGTACAGAACCTTTGGGGAATGATTCAACTTGGTTAAAGCTTCTCTAGTGTCCGTGAGTTATTTGCTCTGAAAAATAAGAAGCTGCCAATTTGTACAGACATTCTATCTATTTTCAGCTTGACACACAACAACACAGAACGGGAGCAACAACGGCAGTAGGTAGCACATAGGATATCTCTCTAGCTTAGCTCAAAAAAAAAGAAAAAAGATTCAAAAGCAGCTTGTGTCACAGCAGCTCTCCTCTTTCTAAAGATCTAACTTAACTGTCCTTCATGTAAGTACATGAACATGTATATAAGAACAGTGTGTAAATATTATTTTCGGGGTCTTTGGGTGTCTTGACAATATACAGCTAATTCTTATTTGATTTGATTGACACTTTGTGAATTGAATGTAATATTATCACATGTTGTTCTTGTGTCTACAACTGGCATGTATTTTATGTTTCATGTGGACCCGGTGAAGAGGAGCTGCTGCATGTGCAACATCTAATGGGAGATCCTAATAAACCTAATCCCTAACACTACTGCAGGAGCCAAACAGGTTATATTGTATATTTTTATGTTCCAAATTCATAAGGAATTTCTGTTGTTTGTGTGTTTGCCACTAATCCCCTGTCAAGAGTGTGTTCCTCCTCTACAGGCTGATTGGGCATACAGTTAAAAGGCCTTCAGTCTCCACGGCCTACTGGGAGTGACTGGAATGGCAGCACTGTCTTTTCGACCATACCCGACCATGCTTACCATTCATACCATGCTCTTTGTTTCTTTAGAAACAAATGTAATAACACGGAGGTTATTACATTAGTACAGACTGTTACGTGCACATCAGATGTGCCAGACCTGGGTTCAAACACTACTTGACACATTTCAAATACTTTAAGCATTTGCTTTAGTAGCCTGCCTGGAGATGTTATATTGCAACAGGCAAGCTCAATCAAGCACAGCTTAAGTATTCTAAATGATTTCGTATAGTATTTGAACCCAGGTCTACAATCAGTTCTCAGGAATCAAATAAACAGTTGAAAAGGAAAATAACATGTCCCAACCTCAACCACCATGTTACTTTTAGGTTCCTCTTTTTACATTTCCCTTTCTTCTGGGGAGAACATATCAAAAACACAGAAATGGACACAAAACGGACACAGACACAGGGGCAGTGGTAGGTTCAGAACCTGAGTAGACATTGCTGTATAGTGTGTAGTCAGAAAACACAATGCGTTGTTGGAGAAGTCTGAGTTCATTCATGACAAGCCAGATGTGACCAAGAAGGTCAAGTTTGACAGAACTGAAGCGGAGGAGAGGATTGTGGACATCTACGTCAGTGCAGCCACCCTGAGGGACCATGAGACCAGCACATACAAATGCCCACAGTCGTACTCAGATCCACACACACACACACACGCAACCTCGCTGTGTCAGCTTTTGCAGCATGAATGATTCATGCCATGTCATTGTGGCTAGAACACTGCCAATCTGCATAAAGTAGGCGCAATGGCCGACCCTGCACTGATACCTGTCAGCCAGGCTCTAGGAAAGAGAGACACTCAGTGTTATCAGCAAGAGTAATAGAGGCTAAACCCGAGGGATTCAAAAGAGTCCTCGCGGGCGTTTTCCTTGTTTGTGGCTGTTTCCTGACATGTAGCAGTTGAACCAAAATGAATGGTTGTATTCCACGAGGCACATCGTAGGGAAAACACACATCTTTGTTCAGCGTTTTCTCCCCACTGAACAGAAACGAGGATTGAGGGTGAATATCTATTGATACAGCAAGCGTGACACAAGGAGCAATAGAGCCAGCGTCCACTCACTCCCTAAGAGAGAAGCCAACAGAAAGACACAGGCAGAGGCCTTTTCTCGGAGCTGTTAAGGATGAGAGAACACGGGGTGGGATGGAGAAAAGGGAAAGAAAAAGACAGGAAGAGAGAGAGCAAAAGAAAGATGGAGGGCCATTAATGATTTACACGTCTCTGGTCCTCCATTGGGAGATTCTCATCTCTAAAAGACAGTTTAATAAAAGCACTCAAACTATCAATCTGTGTGTTATTTAAAGAAAAGTGTCAAAGTTTTCAATGTTTTTCCTTTTGGACATGAAGCTTAATTTGTTTGTGACACTTCTTCGTAGCAACAAAGGCATTTTTTGGGGGGGAGAAAACAATAGAATCATTCCCACAGAGCCGAGGGAAATCGCCTGTCACGTGTGCTCCCTCTAGGTCACCAGGCTGCCCATTATGGCACACAACTGTCACCATCGTTACGCGCACCTGCGCGTCATCAGACTCACCTGGACTCCATCACTTCCCCGATTACCTTCCCTATATATGTCACTCCCTTTGGTTCCTTCCACAGGCGTCATTGTTTCTGTTCCTGTGTCTTGTCTGTGCGTTGTTCGTGTTTCTTAGTTTGCATTATGTTATGTTTATTTATTAAAACACTCACTCCCTGAACTTGCTTCCCGACTCTCAGCGCACATCGTTACACCGCCAAACCGCCATTACAACAGCTCTGGCTTTTACTCAGAGACCGTGGCTAATTTTCCACATGGCAGCACTAAAAACATGAGGATCAACTTCATTGTTTCTGTCTGTTTCATCATCACTACCTGACTGTTTCCCAAATGCCCCCCTATTCCATGTATAGTGCACTACTTTTGACCAGGGCACATAGGGCTCTGTTCCAAAGTTGTGCACTATATAGCGAATAGGGGGCCATTTGGGATGCAGATATGATTCCCAAAGTTAAACAAGCCAAACAAGCTTTGAATACATTTCTTTGGACTTGTACATTAAACAGAACACACTTATACATCAATTGAATGTCTCCCATGAACATAAAAACAAATACTGTAAAAGGAAAGGGGGGATACCTAGTCAGTTCTGCAACGAGAAGTATTCAACTGAAATGTGTCTTCTGCATTTAACCCAACCCCTCTGAATCAGAGAGGTGCGTGGGGGCTGTCATAATCAACATCCACAGCACCCAGGGAACAGTGGGTGAACTGCCTTGCTCAGGGGCAGAACGACAGATTTTTACCTTGTCAGCTCGTGGATTTGATCCAGCAACCTTTCGGTTACTGGCCCAATGCTCTAACCACTAGGCAACCTAAATACAGTATGTGTGGATGAGTGCTATTAAATCCAAATGAAAAAGTAATAGAAGTGTATTGATTATGTAGTTCATGTTGCTGAATCCCATTGACTACTCCGCATCGCACTGTACTTCATGTTTACTCTTGTTGTTTCAGTACAGTAACTAAAAATACATACAATATTTATTGGTCTATTTGCACAGACATTGTCTCTATTTTACTGGTGCAGTACTCAACTTGACATGCAACAAAACATACAACACATTCTGGGAGCAGAAATGGAGGTAAGTAGCACATATTAGCACATATTGACACCCACAACCCTCCGGCTATCAGGCCTCCTCTCTAACCTTGAGGTTACAGCCATCAACAGACAATACTGTATGTAAAAATACATACTGTACCATTAGCAAATAGTATCTTTTGCATACAGTATATTATGTGGGTTGTTCACTGACAAACAACATTCCCTGCAAATTCTCGTTTACATACGTTCCCACTTTCGGAAGAAATTAATACAATAACGAGCTATCAACACAGTTACCGTGCATATAATTAACAGTAATAACACACATGGCCTTTTCGGTCTCTCTCCCTCTCTCTCTCTCCCTATCTTTTCCTCCCTCTCGCTCTCCCTCTCTCTCCCTCTCTCTCTCTCAGAATATAGTACGTAATAAGAGTGATTCCATTTTGATGATCCACAATTAGTGAGAAGAAACCAAATTAATCCATAATCAAATAGCTGTCATTGTTAGTTAAATCTGATGCAGTGGTTATTATCTATCAGTGGACTAATTATGAAGCAATTAGAATGATTCTATTCCATTTTGATGATCCATAATCAAATCGAATATGCACATCAGTAATATAAATGTATCAATTGTATTCATCCAAAATAGTATCAAGACGTCAGTATTTAGATAGACGTTAAATAATCACCTGCGAACAGGGGATCTGGTCATGTACAACCACTGTGTATTAATTAGCTTCCAGATGTTTATTCATTCATAGCCCACTACGCCTCTGGAAAAAATGGACATCTCAGCAGAATGGAATGGGGTTCTTAAACGAAAGCGCACACCCATGCCGTGCACACACACACACCCATAAAACACTTATTTATAATACTCACCTGGCTCTGTGATGCTCCCTGCTGTTGTAGAGGAAGACATGATTAAAATCTTTCATGGGAATGATATTTCTGTACGGCTCAAAGTTAAGAAGCGTTCTAATCCCGTCTCATAATGTTGTCTGATTACAATCGGACCATAACCACTTCCTTCATCTTGCTCCGATCAGAGAATACAAAGTGTTATGCGAAACGTTTTGGGTTGAAGTGAGGAGAATCATTGTGAAAGAAAATAACTTTGGAGCGTACAACATTACACAGTCCTACCACACAAGACAGACTTTTCATTGAAAAGACAGACCTTCACTCACGCCGCCAAACTTACCCTAGTAAAACTGACTATCCTACCGATCCTCGACTTCGGCGATGTCATCTACAAAATAGCTTCCAATACTCTACTCAGCAAACTGGATGCAGTTTATCACAGTGCCATCCGTGTTGTTACTAAAGCACCTTATACCACCCACCACTGCGACCTGTATGCTCTAGTCGGCTGGCCCTCGCTACATGTTCGTCGTCAGACCCACTGGCTCCCGGTCATCTACAAGGCTAAGCTAGGTAAAGCGCCGCCTTATCTCAGTTCACTGGTCACGATGGCAACACCCACCCGTAGCACGCGCTCCAGCAGGTGTATCTCACTGATCATCCCTAAAGCCAAAACCTCATTTGGCCGCCTTTCCTTCCAGTTCTCTGCTGCCTGCGACTGGAACGAATTGCAAAAATCTCTGAAGTTGGAGACTTTTATCTCCCTCAACAACTTTAAACATCTGCTATCTGAGCAGCTAACCGATCGCTGCAGCTGTACATTGTCCATCGGTATATAGCCCACCCAACTTACCTACCTCATCCCCATACTGTTTTTATTTATTTACTTTTCTGCTCTTTTGCACACCAGTATCTCTACTTGCACATGATCATCTGATGATTTATCACTCCAGTGTTAATCTGCTGAATTGTAATTATTCGCTCCTATGGCCTATTTATTGCCTACCTCCTCATGCCTTTTGCACACATTGTATATAGATTCTCTTTTTTTCTTTTATTTCTACTATGTTATTGACTTATTTATTGTTTACTCCATGTGTAACTCTGTGTTGTCTGTTCACACTGCTATGCCTTATCTTGGCCAGGTCGCAGTTGCAAATGAGAACTTGTTCTCAACTAGCCTACCTGGTTAAATAAAGGGGAAATTAAAATAAAATTAAAATAAAATTGAGGTTTGTCAGGGAAAAGTTTTAAAATAGTTTTTTTTGTTATAAATTGTTGTTGTTTAGTTGGTGTTTGTGTGGCACAAACTACAGTTTTCAGAGGCAAACTCTTTCACACAAACACACACACACACACGACACTATTGTTTGGTGCGATGGACCCTAAACAGAGGAATTCTGACAATGCACAGTTGGCTGGGTCCCCTGCTGAACCCCTTCCATGAAACTGTCTCAACTCTTAGTTCGTCCCAAATGCCACCCTATTTCCCTATGTAGTGCGCTACTTTTGACCAAGGCCCATAAGGGTCAAAACTAGTGCAGTATATAGGGAATAGGGTCTCGTTTGGGACTCAGACTCAGACTATGCATTCCTGAAGGGTATTTACCTATCAATAAATTGCTGGCATCCTTAAAACCTGTTGGGGACCAGGGGTGCTATTTTCACTTTTGGTGAAAATCGTATGATTTTTAAACGGCCTCGTACTCAATTCTTGCTAGTACAATATGCATATGTTTTATTACTATTGGATAGAAAACAACCTCTAGTTTCTAAAAACGTTTGAATTTTTTCTCTGAGTGGAACAGAAGTCATTTGGCAGCACTTTCCCTGAACAGGAAGTAGAATGCAAGATGTCTATGCTCGCTTCAACGCTCTGCCTATACATGGTCATGCCACCTATGACCCGAAACACACCTCATACGCCTTCCTCTGGGTGTCAAGAGGACGTCAGAGGAGAAATTTTGTGTTTATCTTGTTCTGACGTGAAATAAGACCTATTTCTTTGACGTGACCGTCCATTTCCGGAAGTCTGAAGCGCGCGACTTGGAAGAGAGATTGTGTTTTGTTTTGCTGCCGTTTCGGATGTCAACTATCTCCGGCTCGGATTTGATTTGATAAATGAGACCATATCATCGTAATGTATGTTTTTTCAATATAGTTTAATCAGATTATTTGAATTTTTTCGGGAGTTTTGCCGTGTTCAGTTCTGTGACTTTGTTTACTTGGAGAGATCCGTGCCACTCGACTAGTACCCATGCTAAATGAAGAGGGAAAGGTACCATTCTGAATGGAATGAACGACTCATCTGGACTAAGGACACCTTGATCAACATTCTGATGAAAGATCAGCAAAAGTAAGACCCAATTTATAATGTTATTTCATATATCTGTCGTGCATGTGAACTGGTCGTGGGCGCCCAGCTGGTTCTGGCTGGCGTGGCTATGCTAATTTAGCGCTACATTTTGTTTTCGCTGTAAAACATTTAATAAATCGGAAATATTGTCTGGAATCACAAGAATCCTGTCTTTCAATTGCTGCACAGTATGTATTTCTCAGATATGTTTTATGATGAGTAAATAGTTATTTGACGTTGGTGTCTGTAAATGTTATGGCTGCTTTCGGTGCAATTTCTGATTGTAGCTGAAATGTAATTTATGATTTATACCATAAATATGCACATTTTTCAAAAAAAACATATGCTATACAATAGATATGTTATCAGACTGTCATCTTATGAAGTTGTTTCTTGGTTAGTGGCTATATATATCTTTATTTGGTCGAATTAGTGATAGCTAGTGACGGAGTAAAAAACTGATGGAGTTAGAAAAGTGCTCTCTTTTGCTGACGTGGTTAGCTAATAGATTTACATATTTTGTCTTCCCTGTAAAACATTTTAAAAATCGGACATGTTGGCTTGATTCACAAGATGTGTACCTTTCATATGCTGTATTGGACTTGTTAATGTGTGAAAGTGAAATATTTCAAAAAAAAAAAAAATTGAATTTCGCGCTCTGCCTTTTCAGTGGAATGTGGGAGGAGTTCCGCTAGCGGAACGGGGGAGTGAGACAGGTTAACCCACCATTTTTCTTAAGTTAGCGATGTGTGCCCAAGGGAGACAGCTATCTTCAATTGATGACACTGCATCCCCTATCATCTGTCACTGAGAAGACGTCTTTTGTCTTTCTACCCCCCCCCTCTGATTCATTCAAACCCACCCTCCCATACAGACACAAACACACACACACACAAACAAAATAGCATTTGTGAGCTTCTCTTGCTTCAGCAACTTTTGTCTGTTGATTTTCATTCATCACTACTGTTTTTATGCAACGGCAGTAGTCCCATCGAGAACACATTGTCCTCCTCCTTCTGCGGTGTTGAACTTATGAGTAAAAATGTAATCCATTCATATAAACAAAAAAATGCCATATGCTTTACTTAAATATTCCATTGAAAAAACTAGTTCTACAACAAGAACTGTCCGTGAAGACAACCCCTTTGCTTGGTAATGGCTAGGTCAGGCATTTCAATGGTCTTTGTCCCAAAGAAAAGGGGCCCTGGTCAAAAGTAGTGTGATAAAAAAAGTGAACAGGGTGCCAGTTGGGACGTAGACCTGTTCGTATTGCCTCTGGTTGTTTATGTTGTTGCTGCAGTATATCTTAAAGAGCCCAGCCTTATAAAGGCTGAAGGACAGACTATGATGCTATTACTAGCCTTCTAAGATCCTGCACTCACAGCCTTGAGTCTCTCACAGCCTCATGCATTATATGGGTACTTTCACTGTGTACTATACAAAGAGTGGTGAAGTTTCCTTCTACGAATCCCACAAAAACTTGTAAATAAATAGATTTTAGGGGGTCTTCCCTATATATTCCCACAAAGCAAATTCTCCAGTGTTAAATCAACACATTACATTTAACACTGGGACAGTGTCTATATGTGTTACGAATCCCGCCGAGGATGGTGCCTCTTCCCGTTCGGGCGGCGCTCGGCGGTCGTCGTCTCCGGTCTACTAGCTGCCACGATCTCCTTTTCTGTTTTCTTTTGAGTTTGTCTAATTTGTATCACCTGTTTTGTGTTTAGGATAGGGGGTTATTTAAACCCAGTTGGCCCGCCGACTTTTGTGCGGGCTTGTTATTCTGTTTGTTGTGGTGGTGTTTTTGTAGTGTGAATTTTGTCCTAGTTAATTGGTGTCCGTGATCGATTGATTCGGTGGGCTCACACACTACCTGCTTCGGGTCATCCGGGGATGGAGAGGACAGTGCGGGGTCTTAGAGGGAAATACTGGTGGCCCACCTTGGCTAAGGACGTGAGACTCTATGTCTCCTCCTGCTCGGTATGCGCTCAGAGTAAGGCTCCTAGGCACCTACCGAGAGGGAAGTTACAACCCCTTCCGGTTCCACAACGGCCATGGTCTCATCTCTCGGTAGATTTTTTGACTGATCTTCCTCCATCTCAGGGGAACACTACCATTCTGGTCGTTGTGTATCGGTTCTCTAAGTCCTGTCGTCTCCTCCCATTACCTGGTCTCCCTACGGCCCTACAGACTGCGGAGGCTCTATTTACCCACGTCTTCCGGCATTACGGGGTGCCGGAGGACATCGTATCTGATCGAGGTCCCCAGTTCACGTCCCGGGTGTGGAGGGCGTTTATGGAGCGTCTGGGGGTCTCGGTCAGCCTCACCTCTGGGTATCACCCCGAAAGTAATGGGCAGGTGGAAAGAGTGAACCAGGAAGTGGGTAGGTTTCTGAGGTCGTATTGCCAGGACCGGCCAGGAGAATGGGCGAGGTACGTCCCGTGGGCGGAGTTGGCTCAGAACTCACTCCGCCACTCATCAACGAATATGTCGCCCTTCGAATGTGTACTGGGGTACCAGCCGGTCCTGGCTCCGTGGCATCAGAGCCAGACCGACGCTCCTGCGGTGGAGGAGTGGGTACAGCGCTCTAGAGAGACCTGGCGAGCGGTCCAGGACTCTCTCAGGCAGGCCAGTGAACGGCAGAAGAGGAGCGCTGACCGCCACCGCAGTGAGGCCCCTGTGTTCGCACCAGGGGACAGGGTCTGGCTCTCGGCCCGAAACCTGCCCCTCCGCCTGCCCTGCCGGAAGCTGGGGCCGCAGTGTGTGGGGCCATTTAAAGTCCTGAGGAGGATAAACGAGGTGTGTTATAGGTTACAACTTCCCTCTTATTATCGTATTAACCCCTCGTTTCATGTGTCTCTCCTCAGGCCGGTGGTAGCTGGTCCCCTGCAGGAAGGTGAGGTACCGGAGGTCCCTCCTCCCCCTCTCGACATCGAGGGGTCCCCGGCGTATAGGATACGAGCCATTCTGGACTCAAGACGCCGGGTGAGGGGCCTGCAGTACCTCGTGGACTGGGAGGGGTATGGTCCGGAGGAGAGATGCTGGGTACCGGTGGGGGACATTTTGGATCCGTCCCTCTTGAGGGACTTTCACCGCCTCCATCCGGATCGCCCTGCTCCTCGCCCTCCGGGTCGTCCTCGAGGCCGGGGTCGGCGCGCTGCGGGAGCCGCGCGTCGGGAGGGGGGTACTGTTACGAATCCCGCCGAGGATGGTGCCTCTTCCCGTTCGGGCGGCGCTCGGCGGTCGTCGTCTCCGGTCTACTAGCTGCCACCGATCTCCTTTTCTGTTTTCTTTTGAGTTTGTCTAATTTGTATCACCTGTTTTGTGTTTAGGATAGGGGGTTATTTAAACCCAGTTGGCCCGCCGACTTTTGTGCGGGCTTGTTATTCTGTTTGTTGTGGTGGTGTTTTTGTAGTGTGAATTTTGTCCTAGTTAATTGTGGACTGGATTTTGACGCGCCCTTTTGTTGTGTGGCGTAGGCGTCACATTTATATTCTGTTCGGAATATTAAAGTCTATTCCACTTGCTCAAAACTACCTGCTCTCTGCGCTTGACTCCTTCATTCACCATTGGAATCGTGACAATATGGGCCCACACTTTTGAGTGTGCTTATTCCTGACACTGTTACACTTTGTCAATATTAGGAAATTAACACTTTCAATGTTATGCAATAACTCCTCATATTATTTTTTAACACAAGGAAGTGTATATAAAATCAAATCAAATCTCATTGTATTTGTCACATGCGCCGAATACAACAGTGAAATGCTTACTTACAAGCCCTTAATCAATAGTGGAGTCTTCAGAAAAATAAATGTTAAGTAAATAATAGATAAGTAAAAAAATATAATTAAAATAACAAATAATTAAAGAGCAGCAGTAAAATAATAATAGCGAGGCTATATACAGAGGCTATATACAGGGGGTACCGGTACAGTCAATGTGCGGAGGCACTGGTTAGACAAGGTAATTGAGGTAATATTTACATGTAGGTAGAGTTAAAGTGACTATGCATTGATAATAAACAGGGTGTAGCAGCAGCGTAAAGGGGGGGGGGGGGGGGGGCAATGTAAATAGCAGTAGCGTGCCGTGGGCCTGGCGCCTGGGCCTTCAGTGAGGTCCTACACAGTCCCACCCGAATTAATCCACCTGTTATTACCATCATTTAGATGCCATGGCTCTAGACACTATACATTTAGACAGAAACGCAGTATAACCAGGCGTTGCGTCACCTTGAAATTGACATTTTTTTCAGAGAATTGCAGGGGAAGAGTACAATACAGTACAGTTCAACTAATAGGCAAGAACATAGTCGAGTGCAACAGAGTTATATTAATATTCTTCTTCTATCCATTTCTGGTCCACAAACTTTGAAAATAAATACAGTGTGTTCACTAAACAGCGCATTGTCGCACCCAAAGCAGTTTCACCGTGATGATAAAGACACATAACTATTCACTGAAAATAAAAGAAAACAAATAATTTGCAACATAGGCTATTTGCCATTTTATTTTGTTAATATATAGGCTATTTAATATTAACGAAATAAAATGCGAAACATACATACACATTTAATAAAAAATAACATGCATTGTATGCCTACTCACCAAAGACTGATTATTAGACAGTTGCGTGCGCTTAGGGGATCGTGAGAAAAATGCTGCAAGGCCATTGAGGTTGGCAAAGAAGACCTTGCATTCTTTAAGCTTTGAGGCTCCTTGAGTCAGTACTAAATTTAGTCGATGTGCATAGCAGTGAATGAATAAGGCCATCGGTGCCCTCTCCTTAACTTTAGCCTGCACCCCATTGAGTCCAGATGCCATGACTGCTGCGCCATCAAAACACTGTGCCACAACTTTATCCAGACTACATTCATTTTCCTCCAAGAAACGGAAAATAAGAGCGGCAATGTCATCAGCTCGCTTGCCGCTTGTCACATCTTCAAACCGGATAAATCGCTCCTTGACTCCCGTGTCCGTCACATAACGCAGGACGAGTGAGAGCTGTAGCTCCACTCTGGTGTCCCCAAACGTTTTCAAAAGCACCATTGCTTGTAAGTGCCCAGCCGTACTTTGGTGTCTCGTTGCTGCCTTGGTTAGACAACTCAAGTTTGCAAAGCCAGTGTGGCTCCAAACACCAAATCGATCACTTGCAAATAATAGGCATTCCCAGCAGTACAGTTTGCAGTGCTTCTCGGAGCCTGTGAGCCATTGACAGCGCTCATAGTTGAAACTTTGAAAGTGGCGAACGAACGAACCCCTTTCCCGCCTGTGACAGGCTTTGTGGCGTCGGGCGACCTCTCCTTACAATGTCTAACTTTTCTTGAAAAGTTCGTCTTGAGAATGGCGTTATAATTATATCCTCGACCAAATCGATATCTTCTCCTCCTTCCGCCATTGTGGGTTCAAAAAACAGTTTAGATAGTACGCGAATTAATTTGTTTATCAAATTCAGTTTCCTAGATCTGCATAGACCTGCCCATAGGACCTGCCTCTCAATATTGGTAATCCAATCAAAAGACGTGGACGCCCTACGCCTGCTAGCTGGCTCCTGTGTAACACTGGAGCCAGCCAGCAGGCGTACAATAGCCAACTCTGATTGGTTGACACAAAATTTTAATTTCCATTCACTTTAAGCTACAAGCGCCTGCACTGTTGATTCTGAAGGCCTAAGAGCAGATTTTAGACCCCTGGCAACACATGATGGCTGAATATGATTGGATAAAAGATCTAACATAAAGACCAGCCCTCCAAATCTCAACCTGGGGCTGGAAGCAGTGCAACCAAGAGGAAAGCTATGAAATGAAGAGTATAACTCTTACTCTGGGGAATAATTTAATACATATTTGTGGGAAAATATATTTAAAAAAAAATTATATTCTGATGATGTTTAGGCCAGCAGAGAAGGCCTTGCAGGCCCTGACGGCCCACCACTGGTAAATAGTCTGGGTAGCCATTTGATTAGCTGTTCAGGAGTCTTATGGCTTGGGGGTAGAAGCTGTTTGTCACGGCCGTCAAAAGGAGGAGACCAAAGTGCAGCGTGGTGAGCGTACATATTCCTTTATTTAGAATAACGCAGACAAAAACAATAAACAATACAAAACAACCGTGAAGCTTAAGGGCTATGTGCCACAAACAAAGTTAACTTACCACACTGAAAGGAGGGAAAGGGCTACCTAAGTATGGTTCCCAATCAGAGACAACGATAGACAGCTGTCCCTGATTGAGAACCATAGAAATACAAAACATAGAAATACAAAATCATAGAAAACAAAAACATAGAATGCACACCCCAAATCACACCCTGACCAAACCAAATAGAGACATAAAAAGTCTCACTAAGGTCAGGGCGTGACACTGTTAAGAAGCCTTTTGGAACTAGACTTGGCACTCCAGTACCGCTTGCCGGTCAGCGCATGCTCGGAGTATACGTCCTGGTGATCCGTCTGGCCCTGTGACCTTGTGAATGTTGACCTGTTTAAAACTTCTTGAGGATAGGGTGCAGACTTTTCACTTAGGGAAAAATAGCGTGCGCAATTTCAACTTCGTGCTACTCATCCCCAGAATATAAGATATGCATATTATTAGTAGATTTGGATAGAAAACACTCTGAAGTTTCTAAAACTGTTTGAATCATATCTGTAAGTATAACAGAACTTATATAGCAGTCAAAACCCTGAGGACTAACTTTTTTATTGTTAAGTTCCTGTATGTTCAATGGGTTCTCATGGGCAAAGCAGAATTCTAATCACTATCCACGCAGTTTCTACTGCTTCCACTGGATGTCGCCATTGTATGGAAAAAGGTTAAGGTTTTTCATTAGTAAAATGAGAAAGATATTGACCCGGAAGTGGAGTGACATCGTGTGTTTATGTTTGAGAGTTGAGCAAGACTTGAAAAGTACCGTGAGTTTGTTGATATCCTGTATTGAAAACAGATTGACCCGTCTTCAATTTGATCGATTATTAACGTTTACAAATACCTTAAGTTGTATTACAAAAGTACTTTGAAATGTTTTGGCAAAGTTTAGAGGTCATTTTTTTGATATTTTGTCGTGATTTTGCGCAAATTGAAGGCTGTTTTTCCTGGTACAACGGCGCCAAATAAATTGACAATTTGGATATATATGGACGGAATTAATCGAACTAAAGGACCATTTGTGATGTTTATGGGACATATTGGAGTGCCAACAAAAGAATCTCGTCAAAGGTAATGCATGTTTTATATTTTATTTCTGCGTTTTGAGTAGCGCCGGCATGGTTGAAATTGTCAACAAAGAGAGTGTAGTCATTGCACTATCATCAGATAATAGCATCTTATGCTTTCGCCGAAAAGCCTTTTTGAAATCTGACATGTTGGCTGGATTCACAACGAGTGTAGCTTTAATTTGGTATCTTATATGTGTAATTTAATAAAGTTTGATTTTATAGATTTTTTTTTAAATCTGGCGCTCTACATTTTAACAGGCTGTTGGGACGCAAGCGTCCCGCGATCCCAGAGAGGTTAAAGGTCTTACTCACATCGGCTATGGAGAGCGTGATCACACAGTCGTCCGGAACAGCTGATGCTCTTATGCATGTTTCAGTGTTACTTACCTCGACGCGAGCATAGAAGTAATTTAGCTTTTCTGATAGGCTCGTGTCACTGGGCAGCTCGCGACTGTGCTTCCCTTTGTAGTCTGTAATAGTTTGCAAGCCCTGACACATCCAATGAGCGTCAGAGCCGGTGTAGTACTATTCAATCTTAGTCCTGTATTGACGCTTTGCCTGTTTGATGGTTTGTCGGAGGTCATAGCAGAATTTCTTATTACCTTCCGGGTTAGAGTTCCTCTCCTTGAAAGCGGCAGCTCTACCGCTCAAGGCAAAGGGTGGCTACTTGAAAAACTTTGAACTTTTTTACTTTGAAGAATCTCAAACATAAAATATATTTTGATTTGTTCAACACTTTAGTTTTGGTTACTACATGATTCCATATGTGTTATTTCATAGTTTTGATGTCTTCACTATTATTCTACAATCTAGAAAATAGTAAAAATAAAGAAAAACGAGTTGGTGTTGAGTAGTAGTTCTAAAACTTTTAACCGGTAGTGTAGCTTAGTAGAATCATTCCACTCACGGGTGGCCAAAAATAACTAATATACTTTTCCAGTGTGCCTTGCCTTTTTGAGTGAATTCAAGAGTTACCACTCATGACTGTATTTGTGACAGAGACATGGTTGTTTAATTCTTTCATTTTCAGTCCTGTGAACTTCACCAAGTGACATCCTACTGTACTTGAATGTTATCATTAAAATGAAACTGTTTATGACAATCCATTATATATATTATAAGGCCTAACTTTGATGGGGTTAGGAGCCTTCTGGTTTCCTGGACCATCAGGCCTTTAAGTCACATTAGGCTGGTTTGCAAAGTGATCTGTCATTCCTATTGGAATCCAGACAGAGTTAGGACATCCGACAGCTGTAATTTAAAAAAAAACATTGATAAAGGAGACTATTTAAATAATTTAAACTGAAACAACCATTTTGATAATGGGTGCAATAAATCTAACTAACTGATTGCATTAGTTTAGACAATTTTATATTTTTTATCTTTGATTTATCAATCTTATGCTACATCAATGTACATTTAAAAACACAGACATGAAAAACAATCCTAAAAATTCTAGCTGCAGTAGAGCATGCTGGGAAATATGATAATGAGGGGCGTGGTTTTGATGGGAATGTTTTACTCTCTGCAGAGTCAATCACACTCAACACTGGTTATTAACACCAACACTGGGGTTATTTCACACCACTGAGTGTTAATTTCACTCTTAGAGGGTTCATTCAACTCCTGAATCCATCCAACACGAGAAATGTTACACTGAAAAATCAACACTAGGTAAAATTGTACATAGGGCTCTGGTCAAAAGTAGGTATATAGGTATAGGTTATAGGGTGCCATTTGGGACATAGCATTGGCAGCCACCTAGAAGGCCTCCCTTACAAAACAATACTGCAACGCCTGTAACTACACATGGACCATAAATGACTCAACTCAAGGCAGATGCACTGCCACTATATATTTTACCCTTATTTTACCAGTAAGTTGACTGAAAACACATTCTCATTTACAGCAACAACCTGTGGAATAGCTACAGTGGAGATGAGCATGAATGAGCCAATTGTAAACTGGGGATGATAAAGTGACCGTGATGGTATTAGGGCCAGATTGGGAATTTAGCCAGGACACCAGGGTTAACACCCCTACTTACAACAAGTGGCATGGGATCTTTAGTGACCACAGGACTCCCGTTTAACGTCCCATCCGATAGACTGCACCCTACACAGGGCAATGTCCCCAATCACTGCCCTGGGGCATTGGGTTATTTTTTTTGACTCCCATCCAGGGACCAACCAGGACCAACCCTGCTTAGCATCAGAAGCAAGCCAGCAGTGGGATGCAGGGTGGTATGCTGCTGGCCAGGGACAGAGACAGTAAAATATACACTCGACTTCCGCTCTGCAGGTACAACAGTAATATGGAAAAGTTGAGAGAATCCTTGGAGCTTCCTTTCTCGACCTTCGATGTTGGTCTACATCCCAAATGGCACCTTATTCTCTATATAGTGCACTATTTTTGACCAGGGCCCGGGTCAAAAGCAGTGCACTACATAGGGAATAGGGTGCCATTTGGGAGTCACATAAAATAAATTAATGATAAATAGTGTTTTTCCATGATCAAACCAACGGGGACGCATTGTATAAAGCGTTTTGATTTATCTTAAGCTGATCAGCATAAATGTGAGAGGGATGAATGACAGATTTGCTAGGCTCTCTATTCTTTTCTCCAACCAACAAAACAGACTTAGACAAACGAGGATGGATCTCTATAGGAAGATAGAAAACGTCTGGGAAAGAGGTTGCAATGCTAAAAACTGCTAGAAATGCACTCCAAGGATGCGGCGCAAATGGCACACTATTCACTATGGGCCCTGGTCAAAAGTAGTGCATTAAATAGGGAATAGGGTGCCATTTTGGAGTCTAAGATAAATACACTGTCCCATAGTTCAGTTGCCTCTCCTTGAGGCAACCCCCAAAAGGTGTTGCAGCTACAATCCTACAAGTTTTATTGTCTACTTTGGAAAGAAATCCTAGAAGCTTTATTGTCTACTTTGGAAAGAAATCCTACAAGTTTTATTGTCTACTTTGGAAAGAAATCCTAGAAGCTTTATTGTCTACTTTGGAAAGATATCCTAGAAGTTTTATTGTCTACTTTGGAAATAAATCCTAGAAGTTTTATTGTCTACTTTGGAAAGAAATCCTAGAAGTTTTATTGTCTACTTTGGAAAGAAATCCTAGAAGTTTTATTGTCTACTTTGGAAAGAAATCCTATAAGTTTTATTGTCTACTTTGGAAAGAAATCCTAGAAGTTTTATTGTCTACTTTGGAAAGAAAATGATGGGAAATGTTTGCCGGTGCACATAATAATAATAGCGGAATGTCAATCATTGGATTGGTAGGATATTTACCCATGACAATACATGCTAATATCATTCTACAACTTGATAAGATTGTTTTACAAAGTGTAAAACACAGATATGGAGCAAAGGTCACTGTTACTCATGCTGGACAAAACTTTTTGACCTCAGAAAATACCTAGATAATAATGGACAGAATAAACATGTGTATTTTCTCCCACGTGAGCCGCGGCTGCCCACAGTGTACTGTGAATATGATAAGTCGTCTTCGTATTTGACTTCACTGACATTGGTACTGGCTGACTGTGGGTTAGACTCAGGGGCATAGCTGGACACACACATACACATACTGGACATGATAAGACAATCTCTGAGGGAGATGGAGAGTGTGGCTCGCTGCCTATTATGGGCCGAATCAGTGGGAGGAAACAACCTTTCTGACCCCGATTGACCACAAACACACGGTCCACACACACACTCATCTCCGATGGTGATACAGCACATACATATGCATGACAAATTTATGAAACCAGCAGGCTGATAGGCTGCTGGCATTCCATTACAGTTAGTTCTCTCTCTTTCTTTCTCTCTCTCTCACGCTCTCTCTCTCTCTCGCTCTCTGCATTTCTCTGTCTCTGTCTCTAACCCATCTCCCCTCAAACCTCCTATTCTCTTTCCCCTTCTCTCTAATTTCCTCCATTCCTCCCTCCCTCCTCTCATTCGCTCTCTGCCTACCCAGCAAGTTTCCATTACAGGTTGTCAGGGATGAGAGGAGGCAGGCTTCGGAGTGAGTGTGTCTGTCTCCGTGTGTGTGTGTGTGTGTGTGTGTGTGTGTGTGTGTGTGTGTGTGTGTGTGTGTGTGTGTGTGTGTGTGTGTGTGTGTGTGTGTGTGTGTGTGTGTGTGTGTGTGTGTGTGTGTGTGTGTGTGTGTGTGTGTACGTGTCTGTGTGTACGTGTCTGTGTGTGTGTACGTGTCTGTGTGTGTCTGTGTGTACGTGTGTGTGCGCGTGTGTGCGCGTGTGTGCGTGTGTGTGCATGTGCGTGTGCGTGTGCGTGTGCATGTGTGTGTGTGTGTGTGGAGATCCGTACAGAACGTTTTCATCTCGCTCCAGCGCACACAGTGTGAATGTGATATCTTCAACCACAGTGCAGGCACTAATAGGTGTTAAGATTATGGTTTTCCCCATGGCCGATGATGGCGGATGTTGGCGCTGCTTTACTGCACTGATCTAGCAAGAGGTACTTAAAAGGGGAAACCTTGGATTGGTACATCCATTCGGGAAGAACAGAATTTATAAATGACATTGTTGTTTTTGGAATCCCAGATTGCTTATTTAATTCATCTGACGGTGTGGTTCAACATTCGGTCAATGACCGATTGTGATAATGAGCTAAGTCCTGCACTGTACTTAAGTATCACCGGTTGTGATGCAAATAGCCCAGTGTGTCAAGACCCTTCGTAGAGAACAGAAACTTGTCCTCACCCATTTAAAAGCATTGGATAGGTGTAAACAATAATGCCCACCACCAGTCCACACTTGGGACAAAAGGACTGACAATAGGGACACTGGGCATATTTACTGAACAAAAATATAAACGCAATATGTGAAGTGTTGGTCCCATGTTTCATGAGCTGAAATTAAAGAACCCAGACATTTTTCAGACGCGCAAAAAGTCTATTTCTCTTAAATGTTGTGCTCAAATTTGTTTACGTCAATGTTAGTAAGCATTTCTCCTTTGCCAAGATAATCCATCCACCTGACAGGTGTGGCATATCAAGAAGCTGCTTAAACAGCATGATCATTACACAGGTACATCTTGTGCTGGGGACAATTAAAGGCCACTCTAAAATGTGCAGTTTTGTCAGACAACACAATGCCACAGATGTCTCAAATTTTTAGGGAGCTTGCAATTGGCATGCTTACTGCAGGAATGTCCATCAGAGCTGTTGTCAGAGAATTGAATTTTGTTTTAGAGAATTTGGCAGTATGTCCAAACAGCCGCACAACCGCAGACCACATGTTACCACGCCAGCCCAGGACCTCAACATCCAGCTTCTTTACCTGCATGATCGTCTGAGACCTGCCACCTGGACAGCTGATGTCTGATGAGTATTTATGTCTGTAATAAATCCCTTTTGTGTGGAGAAACTCATTCTGATTGGCTGGGCCTGGCTCCCCAGTCATGTGAAATCCATAGATTAGGGCCTAATTAATGTTTTTAAATTGACTGATTTCCTTATATGAACTGTAACTCAATACAATAATAGAAATTGTTGCATGTTGCGTTTATATTTCTGTTCAGTATAGTTTTAGGTGGCCCCACTTCCTCTTTTCATCACTATTTTGGATCTCACTGTCACGACTTCCTCCGAAGTCGGTCCTTCTCCTTGTTAGTGCGACGTTCGGCGGTCGACGTCACCGGTCTTCTTGCCATCGCCGATCCACCTTTCATTTTCCATTTGTTTTGTCTTGTCTTCCCACACACCTGGTTCCAATTCCATTCATTACATGTTGTGTATTTAACCCTCTGTTCCCCCCGTGTCCTTGTCCAGAATTGTTTATTGTAAGTGCTTGTGCACGTTATGTCTGGTGTGCGGCGGGTTTTGTACCCATTTATTGTATGTTCTGTTTTCCGGTGGGTTTTCATTATTAAACTGCACCGTTGGAAACACAGTTTTTGCTCTCCTGCGTCTGACTTCTCTGCCGCCAGTACGCACCCCTTACACTCCAAGTAGGCCTGAGAATACAGTGGGTGGCACCACTTCCTCCCTTAGACGCCATTTTGGATCTCCCAGTGGGCCTGAGTTGTGTGGTCCAGTGCCAGTAAAACACTAGCATCCATTAACTCCCAGTGAAGGCTGCGGTCTATTACGGCTGGCACGACACTCAGCATTAAAGCATCGTAAATCAGCCGCGCGACACTCTATTAAGGCCTACTGAAACAGAGGACAGTGGAACCAACGCAGCCTGGTTATGATTTAGTGGGATGATGGGGAGGACAGGGAGAGGTAAGAGTGTGTGTGTGTGTGTGTCCCACTCCACTAGAAAAGGAACTTAAGTTGAGTCAGTGTAGCAGGAGAATGTGGCAGGAGAATGAGTATGGAGTAAGACAAAGTGTGTCTCACAAAAGTCACCATATTTCATATGTAAGGTACTGGTCAAAAGCAGTGCACTACATAGGGAATAGGATTCAATTTGGGACACACTCAAAGAGACTGAAGGTGCGGTCTGGGAAGGTTGCCTGGCCTGGCCTGGACCCACAATAATGATGTTATCTCAATGAATAATGAAATATGGTGTCGGTACAAATCTAACCAAGGAGGCAGACAGACAGGGAAGTGCCCAGAGTAAATGAAGAAATAGTACTATGTACCAAGTCTGGAGTTGGATCCAAACTCAAAGTTTGTTGCGCATAGCTAAATGCACACACACACACACACACACACACACACACACACACACACACACACACACACACACACACACACACACACACACACACACACACACACACACACACACACACACACACACACACACACACACACACACACACACACACCCCACCTTTTCTTTCTCCATCCTGCTGTGTCCCTCCTCCCTGTGGCTGCTACCTGCTGGTTGCTTTACATTGTCCCCGTATGCTACGGTACACTTAAGTCCTGCCTCTTCCTATATGAATTCCAATTAGAATTCCAACAAGCCTCTGTCTGCATCTCATTACCGTGACACGGTGTGTGTGTGTGAATGTGTGTGTGTGTGTGTGACAGCAGAGCAGACATATGAAGTAAGTTATTAGCCAACTCTGTCAAGCCCTTATCGTTAAAGATGCTTCTCATTATGGAAGTCGATGTAAACAACACACTTGACTAAGTTGGGAAAGGTGAATAAATCTTGGGTTGTCACAAAGCCACATGGCGTCCACATGCGGTGAAGCACAACAGATCAGGTGCTGTCTGTATCACTCGTCTCAGAGTCTGTGCTGATCCGGAATAAGTTCCTCTCTGTCTGTGTAATCTTATTCATTGTGATCAAAAAGACCAAACTGATCCTAGATCAACACTAGTCTGAGACACTTGATACTGTACATATGGCCCCAGGTAAATACCCTTTTCTATGAAAATATGATAAACATTTCCATATTATAACTTTCTCAAAATATACTTAAAAAGTAAATGTCCCCTCCAAAACCTGCTAATACGTCTGCTGGTTCACTCACACACTAGCCTCCTAAACCTGACAGAGACTGAGTGCATCCCAAATGGTACTCTATTCACTATATCGTGTAGTGTAGTACTTTGACCACGACCCTATGAGCCCTGGTCAAAAGAAGTGTTCTATATAGGGAATAGGGTCCCATTAGAGAAACAACCAGTGTGTATACTATGCATTATGACATCTCAGCTTGCCTTTGGGACCCCGGGCCCTTACACTCATGGCAGGGAAGAGTCCATCAACCACGGGTCATGCTGTAGAGCGCCAGCTACGAAACCCGGCTGGGCAAAAGGCAGGTGTGGGCCGGTCAAAAGAATCCACTTAAGTCCTAAATTATTAACTTCATCGCTAGGTCACCGCTGAGCGGTTCTGAGCGGGTCTGGGGTGGTCCTGAGTGTGTGTGTGTGAGAGAAAGAGAGAGATAGAAAGAGAGAGAGAGAGAGAGAGAGAGAGAGAGAGAGAGAGAGAGAGAGAGAGAGAGAGAGAGAGAGAGAAATTATGTGTGTGTGTGTGTGTGTGTGCTTGCGTGCGTGCGTGCGTGCCTGCGTGTGTGTGCCTGCGTGTGTGTGTGTGTGAGAGTGAGTGAGTGTGAGAGAGAGAGAGAAAGAGAGAGCGAGATGATGTCTGTGTGTGAATATGTGTGTGTGTGTGTGTGCGTGTGCGTGTTCGTGTGTGTGTACGTGCATGAGTGTGCACATATTCCAGACAGAGTGGGACGGAAAGAGAGCTCAAAAGAGAAAGTGATGTAACAGTATTTACACCACAAGAACGATCACCCCCTCAATGCCCACTCATTAACACTACTCCAGCTTGTTAGCACAGATCTCAATGCCCACTCATTAACACTGCTCCAGCTTGTTAGCGCTGATCTCAATGCCCACTCATTAACACTACTCCAGCTTGTTAGCACAGATCTCAATGCCCACTCATTAACACTACTCCAGCTTGTTAGCACTGATCTCAATGCCCACTCATTAACACTACTCCAGCTTGTAAGCACAGATCTCAATGCCCACTCATTAACACTGCTCCAGCTTGTTAGCACTGATCTCAATGCCCACTCATTAACACTGCTCCAGCTTGTTAGCACAGATCTCAATGCCCACTCATTAACACTGCTCCAGCTTGTTAGCACTGATCTCAATGCCCACTCATTAACACTACTCCAGCTTGTTAGCACGGATCTCAATGCCCACTCATTAACACTACTCCAGCTTGTTAGCACGGATCTCAATGCCCACTCATTAACACTGCTCCAGCTTCTTAGCACTGATCTCAATGCCCACTCATTAACACTACTCCAGCTTGTTAGCACTGATTTCAATGCCCACTCATTAACACTACTCCAGCTTGTCAGCACTCTCATTCTGACCTTGCATTATCGATCCAGAGTTCCATGACAGCAAATAATTCCAGGAAAATACATGTGTTTTTAGGTTCAAAGCATACAGCAAGTATTTAGCCACTAGTAAATGTGAAATAATTGCTATTGGTCAAGAGCTAAAATATGCGCTCCAAATGGCACCCTATTACCTTTATAGGGTACTACTTTTGACCAGGGCCCATAGGGAACAGGGTGCCATTTTGGACATACATCCCCAATGGGAATGTTTTCCATTGGCCACTTTGGCTTTCTATTTCCTTGGGGGAATAGACTGATTGGCAGCTCCCTGTGTACTGTGAACACATGGCTCACTCCTCTGGTATGTGAACCCCAGCAAAGAGCACAGCTGCTCCCTTCTGAGACTCAACCGCGAAGCATGTCTTTTTGCAAAAGCATCACAATGTGATGCATATAAAGTCATACCAGGCTGGAGAGTCACTCGCACTGCCTAGCCACAGCACTGCTTCTATGAGATGAGAGTTGACATTATCTGGAAGGTTCAGTCCTCTCATCCAGGTGTAACAGGTTTATCTCAGTTGGTCGAGCATGGCACTTGCAAGGGCTGAACCTCTCGAAGACCTATCGATCTTTCCTTCATGAGTTTATTGTTGTAGGCAGCACCGGCAGGTTATTGGATGTGTGTACAGTGTGTATGAAACTGGGCTGAAAACCTGAAAATATTATTTCAAAGAATTGGATCTTAGCCAACGGACAGTATAATTCCAGGAAGACCTCTCTCTCTCTCTCTCTCTCTCTCTCTCTCTCTCTCCAATGTAGTTGTCATGGCAACACGCCGTTAACCACTGTAGCTAAACGAGGCATGTGCAGGCACGCTTGGTTTAATTATTGGCATTCGTTTGATAAGGTCGCCACAGAAACCATTAAGGGCCACTCCAAAGTGTCTTTCGAGCGTGTCCCAATGGTACCCTAATTCCTTATTTAGTACACCAGTTTTGAACAGAGCCCAAGGGTTCTGCTCAAAAGTGTGTACTGCAAAGTATACTAAACAATTTGGGATGCACATTTTACTTCCTTGTTGAGAACACTATTCTGATGATCATTTCTATTGGAATAGGGCCTCCAGATACCTTCTTAGTGATTGATATCTGGGCCCCTAAGCCATAAAATCGGCCATGGGGGCATTCAGGCACTTAATATGGTTCAAAAGTACAGTATAGTCTATTCAACCCCCAGGGCAACTTTGATTTAATATTTTGGGACTAGACGTGGAAGGATGAAACAACAAACAGATAAGGAAGAGGATACACTGAATGTACAACATATTAAGAAAATTCCTTCCTAATATTGAGTTGCACCCCTTTTTGCCCTCAGAACATCCTCAATTCGCGAGGGCATGGACTCTACAATGTGTTGAAAGTGTTCTACAGGGATGCTGGCTCATGTTGACTTCAATGCTTCCCACAGTTGTGTGAAGTTGGCTGGATGTCCTTTGGGTGGTGGCGCAACTGTTGAGCTTGAAAAACCCAGCAGTGTTAAAATTCTTGACACACTCAAATCCGGTGTGCCTGGCACCTACTACCATATCCCGTTCAAAGGCATTTCAATATTTTGTCTTGCCTTTTCACCCTCTGAATGGCACACATAAACAATCAATTGTCTCAAGGCTTAAAAATCCTTCTTTATTAACCTGTCTCTTCCCCTTCCTCTACACTGATTGAAGTGGATTTAGCAGGTGACCTCAATAAGGGATCATAGCTTTCACCTGGATTCACCTGTTCAGTCTTTGTCCACCCAATATATATGCCTTCCTTTCCTTTGGTGCGGGCAGATTATTGCGAACCTTGCAGAAGTGTCGCCCTGTGCACAGTTTTGTCAAATAAATATTCAATAATTTCCTGCAAAAATATTATAATAAAATTATTTTAAATATATATGTTCAGAGATAAATACAAAATGTCACTCTTACTCTAAAGGACAAATAGCTGGCCTATGCGGGCTGGTTGGAAAAAATTACAAAGTAAAAATAATATTAGTGTGATTGATATACTGTACTTCTTAGTAAAATTACAAAACACAATAAAAAGTCTGAATGAGTGAATTATTCTGAGAAAGAAAAAGCATGTTGTGTAATCTAAACACTCAGCAGCAAGGTGTTTGAACAAACTGTCCCTTATGAGGAGAATGGTCCTTTTGTGAGCTTGCATTATGGATAGCAACAGCAGGTGGCGAGAGAGAGTGATTGTCTACTATTGTTGACCTCCTCTTGTTGGTTTAGCTACAGCTGTATACAGACTACCTCATCACCATCCCACTCAATTGAAGTTAATGAGTGTCAAGAGGGTCTCACTAGACAGTCAAGGACTCCCTTGTTAAATCTTCAAAACTGTAGAGCGAAGAGAATGGGCTTCAAAAAGAGAGGCATAGCCAGTGTTTGTGAAGTAAAAGTGGTTAAAATGCAGAGGAGAGCAGAGAGCGGTGCTCAATGTCTAGTGGACTACTAAAGCTTGTTAATGTGGATACTCTGAAAAATCTCCTTTGTGATTCTGACCTGCTCAAATTAGAATTGTCCCTCACAGCAGACAAACCCCACGTCTATTATTATTATTATTTTACATTTTATATAACTATTGCGGCTGCGTCACAAATTAAAAGCTAATCCTTGTAAAAAGTAGTGCCCTAGGGAATAGGGTGCCGGAGACACTTGGATTGTAGCCTTAGAGGTTGTTGACGTGGGATTCTTAACTTCCCACTCCTATAGGAGTTCCAATTTCTTTCTTAAGGACAACAGCTGTCTTCAACTTAGTGAGGGATGAGGAGTTAATCAATCACATTTCAATCAAATGTGTTTATAAAGCCCTTTTTACACCAGCTGATGTCACAAAGTGCTATACAGAAACCCAGCCTAAAACCCCAAACAGCAAGCAATGTAGATGTAGAAGCACAGTGGCTAGGAAAAACTCCCTAGAAAGGCCGGAACCTAGGAAGACACCTAGAGAGGAACCAGGCTCTGAGGGGTGGCCAGTCCTCTTTTGGCTGTGCCGGGTGGAGATTATAACAGTACATGGCCAAGATGTTCAAACGTTCATAGATGACCAGCAGGGTCAAATAATAATAATCATAGTGGTTGTAGAGGGTGCAACAGTTCAGCACCTCAGGCAGGAGTAAATGTAAATTGGTATAGCCAAGCATTCAGAGTTAGAGACAGCAGGTGCGGTAGAGAGAGAGTCAAAAATAGCAGGTCCGGGACAAGGTAGCACGTCTGGTGCTACAGGTCAAGGTTCCATAGCCGCAGGCAGAACAGTTGAAACTGGAGCAGGAGCACGACCAGGTGGACTGGGGACAGCAAGGAGTCATCCGGCCAGGAAGTCCTTAGGCATGGTCCCAGGGCTCAGGTCCTCCAGGAGGGAAGGGAGAGGAAGAGAGAAAGAATTAGAAGGAGCACACATACATTTTCACAGGACACAGGATAAGACAGGAGAAATACTCAAGATATAACAGACTGACCCTAGCCCCCCGACAAACTATTGCAGCATAAATACTGGAGGCTGAGACAGGAGGGGTCGGGAGACACTATGGCCCCGTCTGACGATACACCCGGACAGGGCCAACCAGGTAGGATATAACCCCACTCACTTTGCGAAAGCACAGCTCCCACACCACAAGAGAGATATCTTCAAACCACTAACTTACAACCCTGTGACAAGGCTGAGTAAAGCCCACAAAAAACTCCCTCACGGCATGAACCCGAGGGGGCGCCAACCAGGACAGGGGTTATTCAACCCACTCAAGTGACGCACCCCTCCTAGGGACGGCATGGAAGAGCACCAGTAAGCCAGTGACTCTGTCCCGTAATAGGGTTAGAGGCAGAGAATTCCAGTGGAGAGTGGGGAATCGGCCAGGCAGAGACAGCAAGGGCGGTTGGTCGCTCCAGTGCCTTTCCGTTCACCTTTACACCCCTGGGCCAGACTACACTCAATCATTGGACCTACTGAAGCAATGAGTCTTCAATAAAGACTTAAAGGTCGAGACCGAGTCCGCGTCTCTCACATGGATAGGCAGACCATTCCATAAAAATGTAGCTCTATATGAGAAAGCCCTGCCTCCAGCAGTTTGCTTAGAAATTCTAGGGACAATAAGGAGTTCTGCGTCTTGTGACCACAGCGTACATGTAAGAATGTACGGTAGGACCAAATCGGAGAGATAGGTAGGAACAAGCCCATGTAATGCTTTGTAGGTTATCAGTAAAACCGTGAAATCAGCCCTAGGCTTAATAACAGGAAGCCTGTGTAGAGAGGCTAGCACTGGCGTAATATGATCACATTTTTGGGTTCTAGTCAAGATTCTAGCAGCCGTGTTTAGCACTAACTGAAGTTTATTCAGTGCTTTATCCGGATAGCTGGAAAGTAGAGCATTGCAGTAGTCTAATCTAGAAGTGACAAAAGCATGGTTTAACTTTTCTGCATCATTTTTGGTCAGAAAGTTTCAGATTTTTGCAATGTTACGTAGATGAAAAAAAGCTGTCCTTGAAATAATCTTGATATGTTCGTCAAAAGAGAGATCAAGGTCCAGAGTAACGCCGAGGTCCTTCAGTTTTATTTGAGACAACTGTACAACCATCAAGGTTAATTGTCATATCCAACAGAAGACCTCTGTTTCTTGAGACCTAGCACTAGCATCTCTGTTTTGTCCGAGTTTAAAAGCAAAACATTTTCCGCCATCCACTTCCTTATGTCTGAAACACAGGCTTCCAGGGAGGGCAATTTTTGGGTCCCCGAGAGGATCCGTGCTTACCCGAGTTCCTCCAAGAGCTTCCCAATCCAATGCAGCTCGGCTGGGCTAGGCTGCCTCCAGCCGAACTCGTGCACAGACTGAACTATTGCGGTACTGTCGGTCATTATGTGTCTACCTGTCCCTTCAAGATACCCAGCTCATTCGTTGGAGTGAGTACTCTGGGTGGGTCTTAAAGATAATTGTTCTTCTCCCCTACTCGCCCCCCTCTCCATGCCACCCTGCTGTGGGGCGACCAGTCCAAGTAGGGGGGGGGGCGTTCAGTAAGGCCCGGGCCTCTTCACTTCCGCAGCACCGACCGGTATGCAAGAAGGTCAAGCCTGAGGCACTGGCATGCCGCTATAGTGCCGCGGTTACTACCTTAGAAGCCGAGACCTTTCTCCCCACTCCAAGATCATTAGCCCCTCTGCTGTCCGTCCTCTGTTGCCCCGTACCCTCCGTATTTTTCATACCTTTTCTGTGTCTAGAGTTAAAACCATGTCTGACTGCCCTTTGTCTCCTGTTTCCAGTCCCACCCCTCTCCCTTGTCTTACCGACGGCCGACCAGTGTGCATGGTGAGATGCCTCCTGAAACAGATCTGGAACCAAGCTAGCTTCAGCCTCAGATGAGGAGTTTTTGACAGACTGAAAAATCAACAAAGAGTTGTGGAGCAACAAGTCTTTTCGAGAAATGATGCAACAACACCCTCATATGCAAACCCAAATTCACTCTCCCCCTTTAGAAAAGCAAAGCACAGGTTTGTGGTTTTCCTACCAGATTAAGACTAGTTTTTGACTTTTATTTTATTATACTGAATGAAGTATCTTTGATTTTTAGCTTGGTTTGTGTGTCCTGAAAGCGTTCTGTGTGGACTGGGCATCTTCAAAGACTGCAAGTCGGAGAGAGAGAGAGAGAGAGAGAATCAGCATGCTTCAATGAATTATTTGTGGATGATGTTCATTAGAGTTTTGAGGGTAGGATAAATACTGTATAGCAATCAATATGGCTTCCTCGGTTCCTGGTTACTGTATTATCAGCATTGATAGTGTGTATTGATTCATAAGCATGACCTTTCGTAGAAAGAGGCTTTCATTAGATACTGTATTGACTTGTGATTCTGCAATATAGTAAGAATCTTAGCACAGACCAACACAAAACCAACAAAGGTGATATTCTATATACATGTACTGTACACTTTTGAAATTTAATGACATTCAAAATGGGTTGACTTGGAGCAATTGGCTCTGTCAAATCTAAATTGATTTGTAAGTTCTGTATACTTGGTGGGAAAGCAGATGATGTTCAACTGACTCTTAGAGACGGTAAGAAATTCCCCCGCAAACAATCGCTGAACATTTTCATCGATGCAATCAAAAGGGCTTATCTATCAAGTATCTACTCAACCGTGAATCCTTATTCATTCACCGTATTATCAGTCTGGACATGGCTCCTTGTCTCATCATTCTAGCTGTCCTGCTCAATTCTAGCTGTCCACACACGAATGTGGGGAGGCATACCATCACACGCACACACACACACACACACACACACACACACACACACACACACACACACACACACACACACACACACACACACACACACACACACACACACACACACACACACACACACACACACACACACACACACACACACGTCTCAGAAAAAATGTCACCCAATTAAAATGCCTCGGAGAGCAGATGATTCCTGGTGTCTCTGGCTGTCTCACAATCGCCACTCTATTCCCTACATAGTGCACTACTTTTGACCAGAACCATATGGGCCCTAGTCAAAAGTAGTGCACTATATAGGAAATAGAGTGCTATTTGGAATGCAAACTCTCTCTCCCATCAGATATACTCAAATGACTGCTATCGCTGTCTGAAGTAGCTCTTGTCATTCCATAGAGAGGAAAAGGCATATCAATAGGTTGGGCTTCTGCAGTAATCTTCAATCAGCCACTGCATAGTAATTACCCCACTGTCTATGTCCCAAATGGAATCCTATTCCCTATTTAGCGCAATGCTTTTGCAGTAATCATCATTCAGCCACTGCATAGTAATTACCCCAGTTTAAGTCCCAAATGGCACCCTATTCCCTATTTAACACACTACTTCTGAAGTAATCTTCAATCAGCCACTGCATAGTAATTGCCACACTGTCTATGTCCCAAATGGCACCCTATTCCCTATTTAGTGTACTACTTCTGCAGTAATCGTCAATCAGCCACTGCATAGTAATTGCCCCACTGTCTTTGTCCCAAATGGCACCTTATTCCCTATTTAGTGCACTGCTTCTGCAGTAATCGTCAATCAGCCACGGCATAGTAATTACCCTAGTGTCTATGTCCCAATTAACACCATATTTCTTAGATAGTGCACTAGTAGGCTCTGGTCAAAAGTAGTGCACTACAGATTACTGCAAAAGTAGTGAGCTAAATAGGGTATAGGGTGCCATTTGGGACAAAGACAATTCCCTGATGCGTGCTCATTCAGTGTAGTCCACATTGTAAATGTGATAGGGATCTCAAGGAGGCAGTAGACCTTGTACAGTGTGTGTTGTCTAACTTAAATCTGCTCAGTCAATGCTACTATTAAATCAATTAATATAAAATACTAAGTATTCAGAGAGACGAACACAACTATACTGAAGTGTTTTGTCTGTCACCAATTTTATGCAGTAATATGAGCAACTCTATGACAAAGCAATGAGAAGAAGAGGGGCAACATCATTTGTGGTGTGAACCACTAGAAACTGGAAGACAATCACCTGCAGTCGAACGACCAAAGTGCCCTTTAGTGGCCTCATGGGTGGAATGTTATTCATATTTTTCATCATTTCATAATTGAAAAACATGATAAAAAATAAAAAAATACATGTGGTGTTTCTATGTCAAATGGTGTTGTTATATTTCAATCTTCTGTGATGCATATAAAGTATAAAATGGGATGCAAATCCCAAAATTGAATACATTTAAACTCAATATTTGACATGGTACAGCTGTCTTTAACCATGTGTGTAAGGTGTATAGGCCACTTTTCTCTCTGTAATTGATTATGGTAACTTGTTGTACGTGCATTCAACCTCCTCCATCTTACAGAGACTGGACTCTGTTTATCATGCGTCCGTGTGCTTTATTACAAACGCCAAGTCACTCACCCACCAGTGCACCTTGCTCCAAAGGGTAGGTTGGACCTCACGTTATATATGCACAGAAAGCTACATTTGTATGTGTTCATCTACAAAGCCCTTTTGGGTAAACTCCCTCTTTACCTCTGTAGTCTGGTCCCCTTCACCACTAGCAGTTACCATACCCGGTCTGCTAGGTGGTTGCTACTTAAAGTCCCCAGGATATTCACAGTATTCGGCAAGATTGCCTTCTCTTCTTGTGCACCAGAGGCAATGAATAGTCTACAATCCATGCTTCATCTAGATATGTTAGTGCCACTCTTTTACAGAGGAGTGTAAAAGCTTTTTTTAGGCTGGATCATGATGTTGTATTGTATTGTTGTATGTTTTAATCCTATAATGTATTGATTGTTGCTGCCTTCTTGGCCAGGTCTCCCTTGAAAAAGAGACTCGGGGTCTCAATGGGCTTTTACTGGTTAAATAAAAGTAAAACATTTTTATTTTAGATTCGGCAAAAATAACAAAATACAATTACAAAATACCATAATGATCAATGTGTCAATATATACTACAAAATAATTCGATTTTGAAATGTATTTAATTAAAATACATGCATGTTGTATTTTAAAATACACAAATACATTTGCCGGTAGCTGGCTCGAACAGCAACAACATTATCAGCATGTTACAACAACGTTTTACTTACTATTACTGTGAAATGTTTCTGTTTATCTACCTTAGTTGAATGCACTGACTGTAAGTCACTACGGATAACAGTGTCTGCTGTGAAAATAAACACACCAAAATGAACTGCAAAGCACACTGGGTATTACTATTGGCCTTGTTTCGGGCGGAGCTCATTAGTGTAACACTCTGCGTGCTTTGCAATTGTTCATTTTTACATATACATTTAGTTAACTTAGCAGATACTATTATCACACCACAGTGCCATCAGACTTCTAATAGGGGAAAGGGGCCACAAAATTGTGAGCCGCTGTACAAAATGGTGTAGAATAGTATTTTGTATTTTGAATATACAAATTACAGCTCTCAAAAGTATCTTGTGGCAAAATATGTTGTAAAATTGTGTTATAAAATTTACAAAATATTCAGAAGGAATTGAAATACATATTTCAAATACATATAACAGAAATACTGCCCATCTCTGTATCCCATAATATACACCATAGAGGAAGAAGAAGAAGAAGAAGGGGGGTATTCAGGAATTCCCTCCACTCAGCGATCCCTTTTAAATCAGGGCGTGCCAGTGTGTGCAATATTTTGCACTAGCCCTGCACTAACACCCCTGATTCAACGAATCAATTACCCATTAAGCCCTTGATCAATTGAATCAGACAGGTGTGTTAGCACTGAGCTGGAACAAAAGTCTGCACATGCCCTGTTTATCCTCAGGACCAGGACTGCAGAATACCATTGTAACTGTAGAGGCTAATACCGCCCCACATTGTGACAGCTACACACAAGGGAGAGCCTAATGGTAGTGGATTAATGTCACTGTGTTGGTATGACAGGGACTGGGGGTCTCAAAGGCCCACAGTTATTAATGAGAAGGTCTTTGTGTTGGAGACAGAATCCTGACATGATTGAGCCACTGCCAGGGAGATTACATGTGTGTGTGTGTGTGTGGCACTCTCTCTGTGTTTGTGCGCGCGCGCATTGGTTTCAAGTTTTGATGTCACATGTGCAGTGTATCTATCTTGCAAGATTTAAACCCAACAATGCCGTAATCATAACAATGTAATACTAAAAATAACATAAGGTAGAAGAAAAACACATATGAAATATAAATAAGAACGAGAAAGTAAGTAAGCTATATACAGGATCAGTCCGTTCCAGTACCATATTTATAATTTGCAGGGATACTGGAATGATAGAGGTAGATACAGTTCAAGTCATAAGTTTACATACACCTTTGCCAAATACATTAAAACTCAGTTTCACAATTCCTGACATTTAATCCTAGTAAAAATTCCCTATCTTAGGTCAGTCAGGATCATCACTTTATTTTTAGAATGTGAAATGTCAGAATAATAGTAGAGAGAATTACTTATTTCAGCTTTCATTTCCTTCATCACATTCCCAGCAAGTCAGAAGTTCACATACACTCAATTAGTATTTGGTAGAATTGCCTTTAAATTGTTTAACTTGGGTCAAACGTTACGGTTAGCCTTCCACAAGCTTCCCACAATAAATTGGATGAATTTTGGCCCATTCCTCCTAACAGAGCTGGTGTAACTGAGTCAGGTTGTAGGCCTCCTTGCTCACACACGCTTTTTCAGTTCTGCCCACAAACTTTTTATAGGGTTGAGGTCAGGGCTTTGTGATGGCCACTCCAATACCTTGACATTGTTGTCCTTAAGCCATTTTGCCACAACTTTGGAAGTATGCTTGGGGTCATTGTCCATTTGCAAAACCCATTTACGACCAAGCTTTAACTTCCTGACTGATGTCTTGAGATGTTACTTCAATATATCCACATAATTTTCCATCCTCATGGTGCCATCAATTTTGTGCAATGCACCAGTCCCTCCTGCAGTAAAGCACCCCCACAACATGATGCTGCCACCCCGTGCTTCACGGTTGGGATGGTCTTATTCGGCTAGCAAGCCTCCCCCTTTTTCCACCTTTATTTAACCAGGTAGTCCACTTGAGTACACGTTCTCATTTACAACTGCGACGTGGCCAAGATAAAGAAAAGCAGTGGGACAAAAACAACAGAGTTACACATAAACAAACGTACAGTCAATAACACAAAATAAAAATATATGTATAGTGTGAGCGGTTTGACGGCTGTGTGGTCCCATGGTGTACAACAATACATCACGCGAAGCAGCCACGACTGTCAGTAAGCGTGTCCATGATTGAGTCTTTGATTGAAGTGCTGGAGAGTAGCATCCAGCATATATGAGGATTGTATGTGAGTGGGTGTGAGCATGTGAGTCATGTCATGTTATGTGTGTGTGAGCAAATGATGGAGTGAGTGTTTGTGTGTGTTTTGGAGTGTCAGTGTGCGTGAGTGTGTAGGGCCCTGTGAGTGTGCATCGATTTAAAAAAAATCTAATACAAGGGTCAACTCAGATAGTTAGTGTAGCCATTTAGTTAGCTATTTAGTTAGCTATTTAGTTAGGTATTTAGTGTAGCCATTTAGTTAGCTATTTAGTGTAGCCATTAAGTTAGCTATTTAGTAGGCTATTTAGTGTAGCCATTTAGTTAGCTATTTAGTTAGCTATTTAGTGTAGCCATTTAGTTAGCTATTTAGTTAGCTATTTAGTTAGCTATTTAGTTAGCTATTTAGTTAGCTATTTAGCAGTCTTATGGCTTGGGGATAGAAGCTGTTCAGGAGCTCGTTGGTGTTAGACTTGATGCACCGGTACCGCTTGCCATGCGGAAGCAGAGAGAACAGTCTATGGCTTGGGTGGCTGGGCCTCCCTTTCACACCGCCTGAAATAGAGGTTCTGGATGACAGGGAGCTCAGTCCCAGTGATGTACTGGGCTGTCAGCACCGCCCTCTGTAGCGCCACGTGATCGAGGGCAGTGCTATTGCCATACCATGCAGTGATACAACCAGTCAAGATGCTCTCAATGGTACAGTTGTAGACATTTTTGAGGATTTGAGGGCCCGTGCCAAAACTTTTCACACCCTGAGGAGGAACCACCTCACTTCCTTAGTGATTTGGACACAGAGGAACCTGAAGCTCTCGACCCGCTCCACTGCAGCCCTGTCAATGTGGTTGGTTTATGTACGTGTGTGTGTGTGTGTGTGTGTGTGTGTGTGTGTGTGTGTGTGTGTGTGTGTGTGTGTGTGTGTGTGTGTGTGTGTGTGTGTGTGTGTGTGTGTGTGTGTGTGTGTGTGTGTGTGTGTGTGTGTGTGTGTGTGTGTGTGTGTGTGTGTGTGTGTGTGTGTGCGCGATAACTGAGCCTTTCCCAGGAAGAAGAGGAAGAAGGGGGATGTCTCCCTCAGAGGCCACTGTCTTCAAAGGCCAGATCCGACTGCCATTTTATTAACACACCCTTCATGTCTGTTCATCTGTCTTATTATCTGGACTGCCATCACACATCTCCAAACACATAGACCAGCCAGCTGCACTCACCCCTGAACTACTCCATTAGAGCCAGTGCCCACAGAGCTATATATGAAATGGGGTGCCATTTAGGGATACACACTTTCTCGCCTTTACTGTTGTGGGGAAGCTATGCAAATCCCTGTGAGGCTCAGTCACTTCTCTCTCTCTCTCTCCCTCTCTCTCTCTCTCTCCCGCTCTCTCTCTCTCTCTCAATTAGATTAGATTAAACTTGGCAACATACTTATTTTGTTTGTCTCTGTAGAGTCAGAAGGTTTATTTGGACAGCCATTTTAGTCATTAACCCAGTCTCCTTCCACCATTAAATACATTGTTATTTTGTTGGTGGCAAAGGATAATTTTTTTTATCATATCTTGTTTTCATGAAGCGTTTCAGAGTAGGAGTAATCTTATGCTTCATGATCTAAAAGTGAAACTGATCTTAGAGCTGTACTCTCCCGTCTGGATTACTGCAACTCGCTGTTGGCTGGGCTCCCTGCCTGTGCGATTAAACCCCTACAACTCATCCAGAACGCCGCAGCCCGTCTGGTGTTCAACCTTCCCAAGTTCTCTCACGTCACCCCGCTCCTCCGCTCTCTCCACTGGCTTCCAGTTGAAGCTCGCATCCGCTACAAGACCATGGTGCTTGCCTACGGAGCTGTGAGGGGAACGGCACCTCCGTACCTTCAGGCTCTGATCAGGCCCTACACCCAAACAAGGGCACTGCGTTCATCCACCTCTGGCCTGCTCGCCTCCCTACCTCTGAGGAAGTACAGCTCCCGCTCAGCCCAGTCAAAACTGTTCGCTGCTCTGGCACCCCAATGGTGGAACAAACTCCCCCACGACGCCAGGTCAGCGGAATCAATCACCACCTTCCGGAGACACCTGAAACCCCACCTCTTTAAGGAATACCTAGGATAGGATAAAGTAATCCTTCTAACCCCCCCCCCCCCCCTTAGAGTTAGATGCACTATTGTAAAGTGGTTGCTCCACTGGACATCATAAGGTGAATGCACCAACTTGTAAGTCGCTCTGGATAAGAGCGTCTGCTAAATGACTTAAATGTAAATGTAAATGTACTACTCTTAGGCGCTTTATGAATACAGGTCCTAGTCTCTTTTTCATTTGGTAAGTCTTCAGACCAGAGACATCCCAATCCCATTCAGTTTACGCACCCAAACGAACCCAAAGAATCTACATCCCAAATGGCATACTATTCTCAACATCCCAAATGGCATACTATTCCCTATGTAGTGTACTACTTTTGACCTGGGCCCATAAAGCTCTGGTCAGAAGTAGTGCACTATGAGGAATCGGGTGCCGTTTGGGACCATTTTAACTCTGATAAAGCCAGAGTAGATTCAAGAAATACCTCTGACTCATTTCCATTGGTCAACTAGTCCAATGTTGAGGTGACGCATTGATAACGCAATCAGAGCGTGGAACGTCAACTATAACGAAAGTTAAGACCAGAGGCAGCAAATCAGGAGCTCTACAAGACATGACTTTATTGACAGGAAACCACCATCTCAATGATCGTCCACCTTCTAACGATGAAAATACAGAAACCCAATCAGGTTGTCTAAATTATGGTAGCTCCCTCCATCTCTGCTTTATTTTTGCGAACTCAAAATGTGTCTTTTTCCAACTTCAAACCACTGAAGATCATGAAGATGGCAGCAGTAACCTACCATGCACAACACTGGTCCATGACCCGCACACTACATCCCCAAAGTACCCTCCAGTTCCATACAGCAAAAGTCACTCATACGAGCAGTAGCTACTGTAGGCAAGTTCTGCCACATACTGTAGGCAGCTCCATGGACAGTCGAGTACTCTTCAAAAGGCTAGCAGTGAGGGAGATGGTGGCGCAAGAACAAGGCACGCACGCTCCTCTTCATGTCCTACAGAAACTCCACAGGGCTGGTAGTAGGCCTGGCTAGCACATAAGTGGTAACCTTAGAAGACATAGGTTCCGCAGTCGTTAAAATTCCCGAAAACGCCGGTGGCACCAACGTAACACGCCAATTAGAGGGTTCGGAGAGTTGAACGTCAACTATAATGAGAGCTAAGACCAGACAGAGGCAGCAATACAGGAGCTCGACAAGACGTGATTTTATTTATTATGGTAATCACCATCTCAATTATCTCGTGACACAACCCAATTCATGGGCACTCGCCAGGCAGCCGCATTGCTAATCAATCACTATTATCCAAATCTTACAATAATACAGAGTACATTTGAGTAATCTTGGGAGTCGTTATATATATATTATATATACAGTAATCCCTCGTTTATCGCGGGGGTTACGTTCCGAAAATGACCCGCGATAAGTGAAATCCGCGAAATAGAAAACTTCTTTTTTTTTTACAATTAGCAACTATTACATGTATACAAATACAGTGACTCACGTGTAGGCCGTTTCACTGCTCTTCAGACTGGGCCGCTGCATCCTGACTGCGCTCTGCAGTGTTCTCTTCTTCTGAAGCCCGCGGTGCAGGTGTGTTTGTTCGGGAGAAGAGCATAGTGATAGGCAGCTGTTGTCGCTCTTTTTTCTTCTTTGCAAAAAGATCCTTGTACACCGACATGCCACCATCGATTACGTTGGAGAACTGTAATGAACGGCTCATCAAAGGGTCCCATTCCTCAGCTACTCGCTTAAGTTCAGTGGCCATTCGCACCATGGTTGCTAAGCGACCAAGCGTTAGTCCTTCCTTCCTTCCTGGCCAACTTAATGTAAATTTGCCAAGCTGTTTTATGTACGTACACATAACTGCACGAGACGACAAAATGATAGCACAATTCGTAGCATGTTTTGATACAAGAAGCGGGAGTGAGTTTTTAGCGAATCAGAATGCAGAGCACAATGCACCAAAAAAAAAAAAAAAATGCATTATGAAAATCCGCGAAATAGCGAATCCGCGATAAGTGAACCGCGAAGTGGCGAGGGATCACTGTAACTACAAAATCACCTGTTATAATTCATCAAACTGAGCTATGCTACTGTATGTTCTTTACTGTATGTTCTTTACTGTATGTTCTTTACTGTATGATCTTTCAGATGGCGTTGTGACTATTTTGTTCTTGTTTATTTGTTTAATTTTAGCTCTATGGCTGTATGGGAAAGATTTGTTAACTAGGCGCGCACACACACACGCACACACACACACACACACACACACACACACACACACACACACACACACACACACACACGCAGGTTGGATTGAACAGGGCACATCTCTAGGGTGTTTGTCTCGGCCTCAATACAACATTGACTCCCACTGTAATTGAACGTTAATCCTTAGTCTAATATTAATCTAATACACATACACATTTGATGGTGATGGTGAGGATTTCACAGCACTAGCCAACAGCGCAGACAGCCGAGGTGACGAATAACACGTGGCTTTACACTGCTTTCTCTATTCTACTAAATTCTTTCTTGTCATCGCATTCATTCCCTGTCACTGTGGAGTGGATTTTACATTTACAGATAGAAATTGAACGTAAAGAACATCACCAAGAAGCCATTAGAGTGAAATGGTATTTCGGAGACTGATTATATGTTACAAGCCTACACTACGACCGGAATAGAAGTGATAGGCTGAATGCTAAGTGACAGAAGCAGCAGTAAATTACAGCATGGGAATATTATTTGCGGCCTAAAAATTGAAAATATATTGCGGCCTGAGTAGGCCTTAATCCAATGCCTAGGGAAGTAATGTTCAGATGGGGACTCCGATGCTCTAGTCACAAATTCCATTTTGATGCACTTAAATGTTTCAATGAAATGCGCAAACAACATGACCAATCATGATTAGTTGTGCAGAGTAATTCCTCATGATACTGGCAAAAGGGGAAAAGAATAACAATATATACACTATGAGGAATTAATTACTGGTGATATAAAAACACACCCATAAAATGTATTAACACTAATTTACCCGTTTGCAATCTTCAAATCAAATCAAGCTTTATTTGGAATACATCAGACATGGAATGCAACACAATGTGCTTTACAGAAGAAATTATAATCATGAAAATAACTTTACTACACAACAAACATAAGAGCAACTAAAAAGCACCCTAAGGAAAAGCAAATCTAAAGAGTTGTGTTTTAAGATATCTTTTAAAAATGTCTAGTTTCTCCCAACGCCCAGGTTCACCGGCAGGCTATTCCAGAGACTGGGGGCATTATAACTAAAGGCTGTCTCTCTATGCTTCTTGGTCCTAGACTTTGATTGCGATGTTCAGATGCACACACGAGTAACACATTTGGTTTGATTTCTTCATTTGTGCGTCTCAGTCAAACTCCAGAGCTCCTTGTCTGTCTTTGTCTGCCTGTCACCTGTACCTGTTTGGGAGCATGTGATTTTTATTTGATGTTAATTAACCTCCCAGGCTCAATCGCAATGTTTGGAGAGAGAGCCAATTGATGGGCGAGATTATATTTGAACCTATATGAATTTTGTTCATTTATATCAGGGGCACAACTTTGGTTTTAGAAGTGGGGGGGGGGGCATATAAATATATTTTTTATCCAGTCGGATAAACACTCCAAACAGCCTACCCAACCGTTAAAAGGCTTTCGCAAGGTCCTAAAGCACACCTAAAGCACACATTCTAGTGATAAAACTGGGTTGGGACAAAAATGCCATTTAAAAATGTAAAAATGTGTGTGTGTGGGGGGGGGGAACATGTCCTTCTGGAAGCACCTGGCTGCACCTTTGAACTGTAAGTAAACTGGACATTTTACACCTGATCATACTGCCTCCTGCTACTTAGATTAATAAAAATATATTAAAAAATGGATCTACCAATTTCAGATTGCCACTTTAATGGCAGCAAAGGGAAAGGGTGATACCTAGTCAACTGAAATGTGTCTTCCACATTTAACCCAACCCCTCTGAATCAGAGAGGTCCGGGAGGCTGCCTTAATCGACATCCACAGCTTTGGCGCCTGAGGGAACAGTGGGTTACCTTCCTGGTTCAGGGGCAGAACGACAGATTTTCCCTTTGCTGCCTTTAAAGTGGCAATCTGAAATTGGTAGATCCATTTTATTTTTATTTTTTTATTAATCATATATAGCCATTGATTCTTGAATAATATACATTAGAAATTCCATATGGGCTTAGTTCAACTGCCTTACCCCATCAGATCACAAAATATAACATTTTGTGGGTTTTTTTGCACTTTCTTCACTACGTCTGTGTAATGACAATTAAAGCCCAACGACATCCTTCTCTTACCTTATTCTCTCTTTCATTCCCTCTTTCTCTCCAATTTCCTGTGCCTCTTTTCATTTCAACTTAAAAATGGTTCAGAGGCATAATTGTACTTAAAGGAGCAATCTGTAGTTCAAACAATAGCAAAGTGTCACACCGCCGCTGATTTGGTAAATACAGTAGCTGAGGAATGGGGCTGGAGAAATGTAAAGACTCAAATTCATAGACAGAGCTGGTGGCAATAACTGACCATCCACGAGATCAAAATGACAGTTTGAACTATGTTTTGAGGCTATACAGTGTTGGTTTATAATTACTTTGTTTAGAAACAAATGAGTAAAATAAGATTATATTTTAGGTCCTGATGGGATAAGACAATTGAACTAATAAGCTCATGAGGAATTTATACGTTATATTATTAAATAAATAATGTGTATATAATTAATTTAAAAGTCTAAAAGTAAAAACAGCCGTTGATTTTTATTAGCAATTCTGGCTGCCCTTGCTTAAAGGGGCAATCTGTGAAATTTTTTGAGTTCGAGCTCCAGTCCTTTGAAAATGTGAAAAGGCAAGCAGCCTGAGGCACTGTAGGTTCTTGGACTGTAAATAAAATATTATTAACAAAATGCAGTAGAGTTGAACCTTGTCTTTACTGATAGTTTGGAAATTACTTTTCGAAGGCAGCAGCTACATTGAAAAAGTAGTTTCTCAATGAGCATAAGTGATTGCATTAGGGATTTAAAGAAGAAAAACACAGATTTGATTTACTTTTTTGATTGAATTACATCAGTGCCTCTGTCTCACATTAGAACAAATTATGAAATAATATAAATATCCACTAGGTGGCAGAAAACCAGAAAGAACACGGCCACAAATAGCAACCCATACAAATCACATTGCTGTATCATATAAAACGTATCATCTAGCCAGTAAACGTACTATACATTAACATGATCATTTCAGAGAAGGCGTTGAAAATTAAATTTAACAAAACATTTTTGGTCATAAAGTATCTTAACAAATCATAATGCTCTCCCTCATTCTGCATTTAGTTAGGTTGTTAGTGGCCATATTAGTGGGCATATATAGTATCTTGAATGAACGATTCAAATCAATGCCCGGTTGAGTTTCTGAGAGGACAATAACAACCAGAGCGTGTAATTCAACATGGTTGTAATCCAACGGGGTGTAGAGTGTTGAGGTGTAAAATGTTTCATGTGTTCCAGGACCCTTTTATATCTACACTGAGAATACAAAACATTAGGAACACCTGCTCTTTCCATGACATAGACTGACCAGGTGAATCCAGGTGACAGCTAAGATCCCTTATTGATGTCACCTGTTAAATCCACTTCAACCAGTGTAGATGAAGGGGAGGAGACAGGTTAAAGAAGGATTTTTAAGCCTTGAGACAATTGAGACACGGATTGTGTATGTGTGCCATTCAGAGGGTGAATGGGCAAGACAAAAAATGTAGTGCCTTTGAACGGGCTATGGTAGTAGATACCAAGCGCACCGGTTTGTGTCAAGAACTGCAATGCTGCAGTTTCCTATGTGTATCAAGAATGGTCCACCACCCAAAGGACTTCTAGCCAACTTGACACATCTGTGGGAAGCATTGGACCAAAGACCCTCCATTGACGGATGAACATGGCATGTTTTCAAGACTTCTTGTCAAAAAAAAAAAAAAAACGGTAGACGATATCCTTTTATATCCTTTTATGCCTTCTAGTCATCGGAGGTCAAACAAACTTTTCCATGGTTTATCTGCAGTCATTCATTTATGGGGCTCTTATTCAAGGCCGACAGGCATACTGAATATCTTGAGTACTTATAAGAGGGGTTGTTCCATAAATCAATGTTCTCTAGGATACACAAGGGGGCAGGAGAGATTTACCAGAGAAAGCAGAGTGGAGATGAGTGGCTATGAAGGGCGAACGGATCACACAACAGGAAACACATCGTTTGTGAAAATCCCGTTTTTTTTTATCTTTACTGCAGTGGGCTAAATCAAGGTCACACAGAGAGTTTCTTGGTAGTCTTAAACAAATCGAATTTGAAACAGAAGTATATACCTCACACACATGGTTATGGGCTTAAAAAAAAGAAGACGCTTGTACCATGCCAGATATGGATTTGAAATGTATTCAATTTTGAGTTTGCATCCCAATATTACACTTTATATACAACACATAAGACTGAAGTATATCAAAATTGTTTGACATGAAATATGGATAACATTCCACCCATGAGGCCATTAGAGGGTGATTTGGTCATTTGACTGCAGGAAAGGGTTTTCAAGCTCCCAATAATATAACTATGATGTACTACAATATGAATAAAGGCTAACTTTCAGAAAATGTTCATTTCTGTATGGAGTTTTACCTGTTGCCAGTGAGTCGGAGAGACTGGGAAATGTTAACTTTCACTCAAATGTAGCAAAACAAGAGAGAAAGACATGCTATGTGAAATAACACCTCACACGTGTGAGAATATAAGCAGATTCGCTCACAAAGCAATGTTTAGTAATACGATCTGGATCTCATCAAAGCACACAAAAGATAAGACTATCTGTCAAAATGGAAGCTGTGTCTTTCCAAACATTCTACTTACTGTCAAATCTCCCTTAAAACTAAGCTTACCGTCAGTTCTGTTAATTCCTATGGCCATGCAGTCCTCTCCAAGGACAATCTGTGGTGAAATATAGTCAAATAAAGTAAATAGCAGCGGAAAGGTGCCAGGTGAGGATAATTGTGTAAAGACACACTCCATCACCCTGCCTATTTCAGTATGAAGAGTGACAGTTTAAAGAGTCGGGTATCAATTTGCCCCGTTCAGTGAAGGGAATGAAAGTTGTCAAACATTCTTTTAACTCTATGTGTGCATCCCAAACGGCACCCTATTCCCTATATAATTCACTACTTTTGACCAGAGCCCCATGGGCCCTATGGCCCTGGTCAAAAGTAATGCCCTATACAAGCAATAGTGTCACTTGAAACATAGCCAATAAGACCTTACAGATATGTTCTGATTGCTTTACTGTATTTTATTTAGTATAATAAAAAATGTTTAGGGAGGTGGATCAGCTTTAATACTGCAAATAGGTTGTGGCTTCTATCAATGTAATTTACTGTATTTCTTTCCACAGATCAAAAGACCATTGAGCTCAAAAACTTTACTAAAGTAAGAGGAAGATTAAGTGAATATGATCAATGTAAAATTGAAGAGGCACACTGCTCATAACTTGGCCTTGGTTCTGACAGGGCTCTCCAGCGAGCACGGCTTTCATACTTGTAGCTGCTCCATCAACTCCATATCACGAAGAAACATTTTATTTCCCATAAAGATCCGCACATACTGTACTCACAAGACTCCATGTAAAGCTATGGTCAAATGAAGGTGAAGGAGATGGAAGGTAAAGCTCGTAGTCAGAGGCTGGCATCAAAACCCGTTGTAGGCTTGGTCCTTGTACATAAATGCAACGTTGTCTGACGTTGTTTGCCCACTGGGAATACCCTGCTGAACATAGTGTAATTTACTGTCTAGCACCATTAGTGAACCCAAAACGAATAGATGTTATCAGTGAGAACGAGGCCTCGAATAAGGCTCAGTTGTGCTCAGTTCAACACAGAAGGAGACGGGGAGCAGAAAGCTCAGTTTCCAATAGGAGGACAGACAAAGAGGAGGCCCACCACTGATCCATTCAGAAAAGCACCATGCTTCTGTTCTCATAATTGAAAAGCCATAACATAAATTAGATACTTAAGCACCATGCCAGCCTGAGTCCATAGAGCGGGTTACCTCATCTACCCCCGTAAGGCCCAGACCTGGGTTAAAATAGTATATGTTCTCCTTCAAATACTTTAGTTGTGCTTGAGTGAACTTGCATTGCGAAATGGAACCAATAGAATAGTCCTATAAGTACAAACCCCAACATTTGACACTCCAAGCAGGCTCAACCAAACACTTCTTTCAAACACTGAAAGAAAACAAATACTATTTGAACCAAAGTCAGGTAAGGCCAGATTCATCAGAACCAGCGCTGACGCAGGGAGACAGCGGGAGAGGGAGAGAAATACCCTGCTGGGACAGGGATTAGCACTGTCATGGCTGCCGAAAAATAGGTCAGCCAACTGATCCATCTACGTCATGGTAACTTTTTGAGGTAAACAAGATTTCTCCCTCCTCTGTTCTGAAATATCTTCCTTGAAAAGAGACATTGAGCCATAATGAGTCATTTCTGAATACTATTATTATATATTTTTTGGGGGCCTTAAATTTGACTTGAAAAGAGATGGGGTTGTAATGCTGTAAAAGTCCACATTTTGTAACCCTGAATAAAAAATTCAAAAATAGAATGGTTTTTGGTCACAGTTTATTTGGATAGTCCGAATTTTCCATCTGTGTCACACCCTGTTTCACCTGCCTTTGTGCTTGTCTCCACCCCCCACCAGGTGTTTCCCATCTCCCATCATTATCCCCTGTGTATTTATTTATACCTGTGTTTTCTGTTTGTCTGTTGCCAGTTAGTTTTGTTCATCAAGCCTACCAGCGTTTTCCCCCTTGCTCCTGTCTTTTCTAAAGTTCCTGTTTTCTAGTTTCCCGGTTTTGACCATTCTGCCTGCCCTGACCCTGAGACTGCCTGCCGTTCTGTACCATATGGACTCTGATCTGAATTGCTGACCTCTGCCTGACCTCTGCCTGTCGTTTTGCCTGCCTCCTGTTCTAGAAATAAACTTTTGTTACTTCGACACCGTCTGCATCTGGGTCATTCCTAAAACGTTATAATCTGTAAAGCATCTTTCTACAGATGGTCATACTATCGACAAACTATCTGTTGATGAGCAACTGCTTGCTAAGGTTAAGGTTAGGGTTTGGGTTAGGGTTAGATTTACAATAAGATTTAGGTCTAAGGGTTACGGTTAGAGTTAGGGCTAGGGTTAGGTAAGGGGTAGGTTTAGGGTTAGGATAAGGGTTAAGGTTAGGGTTAGAGCTAAGGTTAGGGTTAGGGTTAGTAGTTTGTTTGTGTAAATGTTACTGATAGTCTGTAGATAATCTGTAGAGCATCTACATGGACTTTCCAAATAGTGTTACCTGTTTTTTTTAGGCTTTGAAAATGTTAATTTGCCTAAAATCTTTACTTGAAAGGAAATGGAGGGCTGTAATAATGAAAGGTCCAAAGTTTGTGTCCATGAGCAAACAGGCATAGTAGAGTTGGTAGGCTTTGTGGGCCAGAATTTAATACCAAACGACCACATCTCTTTTTCAACCCGAATGAAGTAATTTGTGAAACTGCAGGTTCGGTACTTACAAATTACTTAAAGTGTAGTCACTTATATTCCCGCAAATGTGGATAGATGATATCGGAAGGTGCTCAAGACAGTAAACAGCGTTCATAATAATCCTTTGCCCAATTAAAAAATACATGACGAGAAATCAAAGTAATCAGCCTATAGAGGTTCTTGGAATTATCCACAGCTGAGTTCTACGTGATAAACAGCAGAGTTATTTGAAAATGACTATGATATTAGTTGTTGGTCTGCTCTCCTTTTTTTTCTCCTTCCTTCCGAAGTCTAAATTACAGCGTCATTAGAAGAAAGAAGGATGATGTGTCGAATAAGTTTAACGGCTGAATTAGTCGTAAAGGAACCTCCGTGTGGGTTTTCCTTATTTGGTGCAGATGCGTGGATGCAGTACTTTTAGTCATACTCACTTAGGTTTCCCCTCAAAGCACAGGGTTACATCCCAAATGGCACACTATTCCCATAGTGCACTACTTTTGACCAGAGCCATATGGGCTCAGGTCAAAAGTAGTGCAGTATATAGGGTATAGGGTGCCATTTTGGACGAGCACCAGGACTACAAAGCAAAATAAAACAAAAGTCCGTCACAGACGACGGGAATGAGAATGGATAGCTCAATCAAAGGAGAGAAAAATGAAAGCACTGATACTATTCTTAACCCAGTTCAGATGTTCTGCCACAACTGAAGAAATCTAGAGACAAAATGGAGTCGATGCAAAATGTACAATTCATAATGGAGCTAATTTCAGCATTAAGGCTTTCAGACATGTATTTCCCCGATAATTGGTTGATATCAGTTACCTCCATATATCATATTTATAGACTTGTCCAATCCCATCCAATAGAGATGGCCATGTGCTAATTCACATGTGAAGCAAATTAACCCCAGCTAACAACAAACGTTCCCACAACTCTAGAGAATATTCCCTTAAGATTCATATTAGGTCATTGCCTAACGGTTTCATATGAATGTTCCAGTGATGTGCAAAGACTAGTTCTAAGGCAGAATTCCTCTGTCCAGGGTCTGTGGTCTGTTGCCCATTTTAATCTTTTCTTTTTATTGGTCAGTCTGAGATATGGCTTTTTCTTTGCAACTCCGCCTAGAAGGCCAGCATCACGGAGTCGCCTCTTCACTGTTGACGTTGAGACTGGTGTTTTGCGGGTACTATTTAATGATGCAGCCAGTTGAGGAAAATCCAAACAGGAAGTGGCTTCTATTTTGAAAACTCCATGTTCCATAACTAGACACTCTAATGTACTTGTCCTCTTGCTCAGTTGTGCACCGGGGCCTCCCACTCTTCTTTCTATTCTGGTCAGAGACCGTTTGTGCTGTTCTGGGAAGGGAGTAGTACACAGCGTTGTACGAGATCTTCAGTTTCTTGGCAATTTCTCGCATGGAATATCCTTCATTTCTCAGGACAAGAATAGACTGACGAGTTTCAGAAGAAAGTTATTTGTTTCTGGCCATTTCGAGCCTGTAATCGAACCAACAAATGCTGATGCTCCAGATACTCAACTAGTCTAGTCTATTGCTTCTTTAACTTCTTATGGCTGCATGGGGCAGCATTGAGTAGCTTGGATGAAAAGGTGCCCATTGTAAACGGCCAGCTCCTCAGTCTCAGTTGCTAATATATGCATATTATTATTAGTATTGGATAGAAAACACTCTAAAGTTTCCAAAACTGTCAAAATATTGTCTGTGAGTAACACAGAACTGATATTGCAGGCGAAACCCGAAACAGGAAGTGGCTTCTATTTTGAAAACTCCATGTTCCATAGCCTCCCTTTGCTGGATTTAAAGGGATATGAACCAGATTCCTTTTCCTATCGCTTCCTCAATGTGTCAACAGTCTTCAGACATAGTTTCAGGCTTTTATTTTGAAAAATGAGCCAGAACGATAACATCTCGTCAAGTGGTCACATGACTTTTGCTCGCGCAACAGAGTTTGGACAGCCATTGTTTTTCCCTCTCCTACTGTGAAAGACATTTGCGGTTGATATATTATCGATTATATATTTTAAAAACAACCTGAGGATTGATTATAAAAAACGTTTGACATGTTTCTGTGGACATTATGGAAACTATTTGGAATTTGTCTGCGTTGTCGTGACCGCTCTTTCCTGTGGATTTCTGATCATTAATGCGCCAAACAAACGGAGGTATTTTGGATATAAAAATTATCTTTATGGAACAAAAGGAACATTTGTTGTCTAACTGGGAGTCTCGTGAGTGAAAACATCCGAAGATCATCAAAGGTAAACGATTAATTTGATTGCTTTTCTGATTTTCGTGACCGAGCTACTTGATGCTAAGTGTACTTAATGTTTTGTCGAGCGATCGATAAACTTACACAAACGCTTGGATTGCTTTCACTGTAAAGCATAATTTCAAAATCTGACACGACAGGTGGATAAACAAAAGGCTAAGCTGTGTTTTCCTATATTGCACTTGTGATTTCATGAATATAAATATTTTTAGTAATATTTATTGAATGTAGCGCTATGCTATTCAGCGGTTGTTGATGACACTTATCCCGTTAACGGGATTGCAGCCATAACAAATTAACTTCTCTAGGGTAGGGGGCAGCATTTTCACATTTGGATGAAAAGCATACCCAAATTCAACTGCCAGTTACTCATCCCCAGGAGATAAGATATGCATATTATTAGTAGATTTGGATAGAAAACACTGAAGTTTCTAAAACTGTTTGAATCATGTCTGTGAGTATAACAGAACTTATTTAGCAGACAAAACCCCGAGGACAAACCATTCAGATGTTCTTTTTTTTGAGGTCGCTGTCTATTCAATGAGGTTTCATTGGGAAACCAGATTTCTAAGCGAATTGCTTGCAGTTCCTACGGCCTCCACTAGATGTCAACAGTCGTGAGAAATAGGTTGAGGTTATTCCTTTGTGTAATGAAGAAATACGGCCATTTTGAAGTCGAGGCTCTCCAGGTGTCCTGGACATGCGCTTCAATCAAACAGAAGGCATGCTACATATAGTTTTAATCCTGTATTGAACACATATCATCCCGTCTTCAATTTTATTGATTATTAACGTTAAAAAATACCTAAAGTTATATTACACAAGTAGTTTGACATTTTTTGGCAAAGTTTACAGGTTTGAGATATTTTGTCGTCACGTTTGAGCAAGTTGGAACCGGTGTTTTTCTGGATCAAATGCGCCAAATAAATTGACATTTTGGATACATATCGACGGAATTAATCGAACAAAAGGACCATTTGTGATGTTTATGGGACATATTGGAGTGCCAACAACAGAAGCTCGTCAAAGGTAAGGCATTAATTATATTTTTATTTCTGCGTTTTGTGTCGCGCCTGCAGGGTTGAAATGTTTTCTCTCTTTTGTTTACTATGGTGCTATGCTCAGATAATAGCATCGTATGCTTTCGCTGAAAAGCCTATTTGAATTCTGACATGTTGGCTGGATTCACAACCAGTGTAGCTTTAATTTGGTATCTTCATGTGTGATTTAATGAAAGTTTGATTTTATAGTAATTCATTTTAATTTGGCGCTCTGCATTTTCTCAGGCTTTTTGCCAAGTGATACAGTAGTGTCTTGCCTAAACTCAGATTTATGAATATAAATATGAACTTTACCGAACAAAAAATGTGTATTGTGTAACATGAAGTCCTATGAGTGTCATCTGATGAAGATTATCAAAGGTTAGTGATTCATTTTATCTCTATTTCTGCTTTTTGTTACTGCTCTATTTAGCTGGGAAAATGGCTGTCTTTTTCTGTGACTTGGCTCATACCTAACATAATCGTTTGGTGTGCTTTCGTTGTAAAACCTTTTTGAAATCGGAAACTTTGGCTGGATTTACAACAAGTGTAGCTTTAAAATGGTGTAAAATACTTGTATGTTTGAGGAATGTAAATTATGGGATTTCTGTTGTTTTGAATTTGGCGCCCTGCAGTTTCACTGGCTGTTGACAAGGTGGGACGCTAACGTCCCACATACCCTAGAGAGGTTAATCAGGACAACAGTTTTCAGCTGTGCTAACATAATTGAAAAGGATTTTCTAGTGATCAATTAGCCTTTTAAAACGATAAACTTGGATTCGCTAACAGAACGTGCCATTGGAACACAGGAGTGATGTTTGCTGATAATGGGCCTCTGTACGCCTATGTAGATATGCCATTAAAAATCAGCCGTTTCCAGCTACAGTGTCTACACTGTATTTCGGATCAATTTGATGTTATTTTAATGGACAAAATATGTCATTTTCTTTCAAAAACAAGGAAATTTCTAAGTGACCCCAAACTTTTGAATGGTAGTGTATATTTTGAGAACATGGCAACCATGTTCTGTTTGGTGTGAAGTTGTATATTCTCCTAACTAACGCCAAAACATGCAAAATAGGTTATCTGAAGGTTGTTGCGAACATACATAGATGTTCCCCTAACTAAAGGAAAACTAGAAAACATAACTAAAGGAAAACTCAAACATCATGGGAACATTATGGGTAACATTACAAAAACTTTCTCTCTCCCTAGAATTGTTAGCTGGAACACCAGGCTTGCCACAGGTATGTTTTTTGTGTATATCTGATGACACTGCCCTGATCAGCCTGTTGCATGATGATGAGCAACACCGTTGCCCGGTCCTAAACGACTTTTGAGGTCCTCAATACCAACAAGACCAAAGCGATGTGCATAGACTTCAGGAAACGAACAACGCCTACCTCTGCAACATCTATCAAGGGTTAGAACAAATACATTGTAAAGGAATACAAATCAGTGGAGTAAATGTACAGACCTGATCTACAAAAAGAGTCAACGGAGACTATACATTCTCAAAAAGCTGGGATGTTTTAATGTTGACTGTACTATACTGACTCCGTTTTATAAATCGTTCATTGAGAGTTTTTAAACTTTTTGTATTGTTTGTTGGTTTGCCAATGCCACTGTCAGCCAGAAAAATATGCTAAGAAGAATTATCACCACAGAAAGCAAGGTAAGATGGTGCCGACAGAGAGGGTTTCCTTGCTTCTAGTCCTTAGGAAACTATGTGTAAGGGCTGTTGTCCTCCTCTTTCTCAGATGAGGAGAGGAGAGAAGGATCAGTGGACCAATACGCAGCATTAGGGAAATATGCCATCTCTTTATTTGACACGACGGCACACGAAAACAAAACACTTACAAAATTACAAAACAAGAAAACGACGTAGACGAAAACCTGAACATGAACTTACATAACAAAAACGTAAAACTCACGGACAGGAACAGACTACATCAAAACGAACGAACAACCAAACAGTCCCGTATGGTACATACATCGACGACACAGGAGACAATCACCCACAAACAAACAGTGAGAACACCCTACCTAAATATGACTCTTAATTAGAGGAAAACGCAAAACACCTGCCTCTAATTAAGAGCCATACCAGGCAACCAAAACCAACATAGAAACAGAAAACATAGACTGCCCACCCAAAACTCACGCCCTGACCATATACACATACAAAAACAACATAAAACAAGTCAGGAACGTTACAGAACCCCCCCCTCAAGGTGCGAACGCCGGGCGCACCAGCACAAAGTCCAGGGGAGGGTCTGGGTGGGCAGTTGACCACGGTGGTGGCTCAGGCTCCGGACGCTGTCCCCACACCACCATAGTCACTCCCCGCTTCTGTATTCCCCTCCCAATGACCACCCTCAAACTAAAGCCCCCTAAATGAACGGCCAGCACCGGGATAAGGGGCAGCACCGGGACAAGGGGCAGCACCGGGACAAGGGGCAGCACCGGGACAAGGGGCAGCACCGGGATAAGGGGCAGCACCGGGATAAGGGCCAGCACCGGGATAAGGGGCAGCACCGGGACAAGGGGCAGCACCGGGACAAGGGGCGGCAGATCCCGGCTGAGGGACTCTGGCAGGTCCCGGCTGAGGGACTCTGGCAGGTCCCGGCTGAGGGACTCTGGCAGGTCCCGGCTGAGGGACTCTGGCAGGTCCCGGCTGAGGGACTCTGGCAGGTCCCGGCTGAGGGACTCTGGCAGGTCCCGGCTGGACGGCTCTGGCAAGTCCTGGCTGGACGGCTCTGGCAGGTCCTGGCTGGACGGCTCTGGCAGGTCCTGGCTGGACGGCTCTGGCAGGTCCTGGCTGGACGGCTCTGGCAGGTCCTGGCTGGACGGCTCTGGCAGGTCCTGGCTGGACGCCTCTGGCAGGTCCTGGCTGGACGGCTCTGGCAGGTCCTGGCTGGACGGCTCTGGCAGGTCCTGGCTGGACGGCTCTGGCAGGTCATGGCAGGACGGCTCTGGCTGGTCATGGCAGGACGGCTCTGGCTGGTCATGGCAGGACGGCTCTGGCTGGTCATGGCAGGACGGCTCTGGCTGGTCATGGCAGGACGGCTCTGGCTGGTCATGGCAGGATGGCTCTGTAGGGAGGAGAAGGAGAGACAGCCTGGTGCGTGGTATAGGCACTGGCTGCGCTGGAGAGGAGGAAACAGCTGGAGAGAGAACCCGGAGAGACAGCCTGGTACGGGGGGCTGCCACCGGAGGACTGGTACATGGAGGTGGCACCGGGTATACCGGACCGTGAAGGAGGACACGTGCTCTTGAGCATCGAGCCTGCCCAACCTTACAAGGTTGAATGGTGCCCGTAGCCCTGCCAGTGCGGCGAGGTGGAATAGCCCGCACTGGGCTATACTGGCAAACCGGGGACACCATTTGTAAGGCTGGTGCCATGTATGCCGGCCCGAGGAGACGCACTGGTGGCCAGATGCGTTGGGCCGGCTTCATGACATCCGGCTCAATGCCCAACTTAGCCCTCCCAGTGCGGCAAGGTGGAATAGCCCGCACTGGGCTAAGCACGCGTACTGGGGACACCGTGCGCTTTACCGCATAACACGGTGTCTTACCAGTACGACGCCTTCTACCTCCACGGTAAGCACGGGGAGTTGGCTCAGGTATCCTACCCGGCTTTGCCACACTCCTCGTGTGCCCCCCCCCCCCAAGAAATTTTTGGGTCTGACTCACGGGCTCCCAACCGCGTCGCCGCGCTGCCTCCTCATACCAGCGCCTCTCTGCCTTCGCTGCTTCCAACTCCGCCTTGGGACGGCGATATTCCCCTGGCTGAGCCCAGGGTCCTCTACCGTCCAGGATCTCCTCCCAAGTCCAGGAGTCCTTGTTGCTCAGTTGAGCTTTCCCTTGCCGCTTGGTCCTAGTTTGGTGGGTGATTCTGTAAGGGCTGTTGTCCTCCTCTTCCTCAGATGAGGAGAGGAGAGAAGGATCAGTGGACCAATACGCAGCATTAGGGAAATATGCCATCTCTTTATTTGACACGACGGCACACGAAAACAAAACACTTACAAAATTACAAAACAAGAAAACGACGTAGACGAAAACCTGAACATGAACTTACATAACAAAAACGTAAAACTCACGGACAGGAACAGACTACATCAAAACGAACGAACAACCAAACAGTCCCGTATGGTACATACATCGACGACACAGGAGACAATCACCCACAAACAAACAGTGAGAACACCCTACCTAAATATGACTCTTAATTAGAGGAAAACGCAAAACACCTGCCTCTAATTAAGAGCCATACCAGGCAACCAAAACCAACATAGAAACAGAAAACATAGACTGCCCACCCAAAACTCACGCCCTGACCATATACACATACAAAAACAACATAAAACAAGTCAGGAACGTTACACTATGCAGTATTTTATTTTTTTATGTATTATTTCTTACATTGTTAGCCCAGAAAATCTTAAGTGTCATTACATACAGCCGGGAAGAACTATTGAATATCAGAGCGACACCAACTTACCAGCACTACGACCAGGAATATGACTTTCCCAAAGCAGATCCTTTGTCCGAAACACCCAAGGCATTCGAACTGTTTCCAGAGGCTGACCCAAAACAACGTCGCCGTAGGAGAGGTAGACAGAGCGGCCTTCTGGTGAGACTTCGGAGGCGCGCACACCACCCACCGCTTCCGAGCATTTTACTCGCTAATTTCCGGTCTCTAGATAACAAGGCAGACAAAATTAGGGCTAGGGTTAGGGCTAGGTTTTCCAGAGAGACATCCGGAATTGTAACATACACTGTTTAACAGAAACATGGTTCTCTGGGGATATGCTGTCGGAGTCGGTACAGCCAACAGGATTCTTTGTGCGTCGCACCGACAGGAATAAACATGTCTGAGGGAAGAAGGTGTATGTTTCATGATTAACGACTCATGGTGTAATTGTAACAACAGACAGGAACACAAGTCCTTCTCTTCACCGGACATAGATATCCTTACAATCAAATGCCGTCGGTATTATTCTCCCAAGAGAATAAATCTCCCAAGAGAATTCTCGTCTGTTATTGTCACTGCGGTGTATATCCCCCCAAAGCCGACACCACGATGGTCCTGAAGGACACTATGCAAACTGTATCACTGCTACTCTAACTTCTGCGATGCATACAAGGCTCTATTCCGCAAATCTGAACACAACTCCATTTTGCTTCTCATCTCCTATAGGCAGAAACTCAAACAGGATGTACCCATGACAAGGACCATTCCAGGTAGCCTCAGAGAATAATATAGATTTATACATTGATCCACTGAGTGAGTTTATAAGGAAGTGCATAGGAGATGTTGTTCCCACTGTGACTATTAAAACCTACCCTAACTAGAAACCGTGGATAGAAGGCGGCATTCGCGCAAAACTGAAAGCGCAAACCACCACATTTAACCATGGAAAGATGACCGGGAATATGGCTGAATACAAACAGTGTAGTTATTCCCTCCGCAAGGCAATCAAACAAGAGAAACGTCAGTATAGGGACAAAGTGGAGTAGCAATTCAACAGCTCAGACACGAGACGTATGTGGCAGGGTCTACAGGCAATGAGGACCACTGCAATTTGCATACCGCCCCAATAGGTCCACAGACGATGCAATCGCCATCACAATTCACACTGCCCGATCCCACCTGGACAAGAGGAATACTTATGTAAGAATGCTGTTCATTGACTACAGCTCAGCATTCAACACCATAATACCCTCCAAGCTCATCATTAAGCTTGAGGCCCTGGGTCTCAACCCCGCCCTGTGTGATTGGGTCCTGGACTTCCTGACGGCCGCCCCCAGGTGGTGAAGGTAGGAAACAACATCTCCACTTCGCTAATTCTCAACACTGGGGCCCCACAAGGGTGGGTGCTCAGCCCCTTCCTGTACTCCTCGTTCACCAATGACTGCATGTCCATGCACGCCTTCAACTTGATCATTAGTTTTGCAGACAACGACCAGACAGCCGATAGGGAGGATAGTGGTGTCACGAAAACAACCTCTCACTCAACATCAACAAAACAAAGGAGATGATCGTGGACTTCAGGAAACAGCAGAGGGAGCACCCCCATATTCACATCGAAGGGACAGCAGTGGAGAAGGTGTACAGTTTCAAGTTCCTCGGCGTACACATCACAGACAAACTGAAACGGTCCACCCACACAAAAGGTGAATAAGGCACAACAGTGCCTCTTCAACCTCAGGATGCTGAAGAAATTCGGCTTGTCACCCATAACCCTCTCAAACTTCTACAGATGGACAATTGAGAGTATCCTGTCGGGCTGTATCACCGCCTGGTACAGCAACTGCAACTGCAACACCGGGGGCAAACTACCTGCCCTCCAGGACATCAAGGACAACAACCACCCGAGCCACTGCCTGTTCACCACGCTACCATCAAGAAGGCGAGGTTAGTACAGGTGCATCAAAGCTGGGACCAAGAGACTGAAAAATAGCTTCTATCTCAAGGTCATCAGACTGTAACACTGAGAGGCTGCTGCCTACATACAGACTTGAAATCATTGGCCACTCTAACAAATGAATCACTAGTCACTTTATTAATGCCACTTTAATAATGTTGTTGACATATCTTGCACTACTCATTCCAGATGTGTATACTGTATTTTATACCATCTATTGCATCTCGTCTATGCCCGGTCGGTCATGGCCCATCCATATATTTATATGTACATATTATTCCATCCCTTTACTCAGATTTGTGTGTATTAGGTAGTTGTTGTGGAATTGTTAGATTACTTGTTAGATATTGCCACACTGTTGGAACTAGAAGCACAAGCATTTCGCTACAATCGCAATAACATCTGCTAACCATGTATATGTGACCAATACAATGTGATTTAATGATTTGATTTGGTACTTGGAGTCAAACAAACAGGATTGGATGAGATCTTTAAGGTCAGGGCCCTCAGCAAGGCTCACAAAATCCTTTTAGACCCAAGCCACCCCCTGTACTTTGAACAACTCTCCTCTGGGTGCAGGTATAGGGCTCCACCCAAGAGAAAAAACAGAACAAGACAATCATTTGTGCCAAGTGTGATATCCCTCCTTAACAGCTTGGGTTAAAGTTCCTATCCACCGAGTAAAGCCAGCAGGATAGTTTCTTTCATTGATATATATTACTGTGTGTAACTGTTATGAACTTTTTATTGACAATTTGTTATCTACTGTATTTAAACGGCTCTTTAAATGTGTGCATGATACTGCAAAAAAAACATTCCCCATGGATAAGTAAAGTGAACACAAGTGACAAATAGTTCCGTCCGAGATTCATGATATCCTCTTAAATCTAACTGAATTAGCGACAACCAACGGCATTAAGGTGTGTTAATGCAGGGCAACATTAAATAATTGTCAGTTTCCTCTATGCTATGCTGACCACCAGTCAGTGACCTAACTGTGTTCCAATGTGCAAACTTGTACACTTTGTAGTATGAAGTACGGTATTGGACATGTGTACTTAAGTACAGTGCATATTGGGACACGGGCAATGTTTTCGAGGATGATTTTAAGAGACTGGGCTTTATGGGAACTGGCCCCCTGTTGCTTAATGTGATTGACTAATCCAGCGAGGGGTTAGATTTAGACGGTTTCTGATTGGCTCCTTCACACCCTAGAGGGAGTATCCCAGATAACAATAAATGTCAAACAGAACTTACCCAGAGCGTGGTTGACATGTTCTCAGAATATCCAATAGTAATGTTCTAGACACGTTTCATTGGAACGTTGCAAGAACATTCCTTTGTCAAGTTTAGGACAATTTTCCATCAAAGTCCCACCAAACATATACAGAACATGGTTGCCATGTTGTCAAAACATAAGATATTAGTGTTCCAGACGCGCTTCATTGAAGCGTTGTAAGAACGTTCCTGTGTCCAGTTTTCTGAGGGTTAGTTGAATATCCCACCATCCCTCCCCTCCAAACATACCCAGAACATGGTGTCCATGTTCTCCGATTGAATATAAGATATTCATGTTCTAGACATGTTTCATGGGAACATTGCAGGAACTTGTCTGTGCGTCATTTGCCAGCAGCTCACCTGATGGTCCCAAAGGAAACATTCTCGCCTAAAAAAAGTGTTTCATTACACATCAAGGCCTGTTACTGTTGCCGAGCCCATTAAGGCACTGATTGGTAAACTACTGATCCATTCACAGCTCTTTGTTTGTTGGCAAGGTTAGGGACACAAACACACAGTGCTTTTAATTAACATACAATGTTTTCAACGTACATATTTGACAAACTTTGGTCTCTTGGAAAACGTCCGATGCACGTCACTGGTTTCTTAGGAAACCGTTAGGTAATGACCAAATGAGACTCTTAAGGGAAAGTGCTTTAAAGTCGCGGGAACATTTGTTGTTAGCTCGTATGGTGGACTCGAGCAGTGTTGTGCCGGTGCAAAGGCCTCTTCCTCAGTCAGATAACAACCAGTGCCAGAAAGTCTGTATCTCAGCTCAAAAATATTCACATACTGTTTTCCATTTTTTTTCCCACGCAATCTAAGAAGACAAACATCTTTTACATTGACTTTTACATTTTGGTCAGTACAATCGGACCTGGCCCTATTCTGACCCGGCTGGCAAATTGCCAAGTTCGTGCATCGTCGTAGCCACGGACGGAGAGTTAAGTTGGGTGTGTGATAACGGGAAAGGCTTAAGTGTGTTGTTAGCTATCTTAGCTGCGAGCGTGCGCCTGTGCAGCTCGGTTTTCTTTTTGTCTACATTTTAGCTTTGCGCCCGTGTCGTGGCTATCAGTGACAGCCAGTCGTCCTTTCTTGAGCCTCAGGAAAAAGGGCAGACATGGTCTCTGCAGTGAAGGAGACTGGTAGGATGCCTCCCAAATGGCACCCTAATCCCTATATAGAGAAAGGTCAAAGGTAGTGCACTAAATAGGAAATAGGCTGCCATTTGGGACGTAGACGTAATCCAAGGCGTTCTGCCCTCGACTCGCTGGCCTGATGGCTTCTGACATCCATCTCGGCTCATTTACCTTAGTTTCCACAGTAACACGATCCACTGGTTCGGTGATTGTGCGTGGGTCTCCGTTCCCCGCATCAGGCATGCACAGTATGTGTCCTTCCTTTGTCCTCTACCTTCTTCCTGAATGCATATAACACAACCCTATATGGACAATAGCATACAAATATCACAGTTTAGCATATGAGACGGAGGCCAGAGATTTTGTATGCCTACAAGAGATTGGTACATCGGTGGTGGCTGGTGAGGGGATAGTAAGAGGAGAGCTCATAGTAATGGTTGGAATGTAATTAATGGCATGGTATCCAACATGGAAACCATGTGTTTGAGGTATCTGATAAAATTCCATTCATTCTCTTCCAGCCACTACCGGTATGTATGCATTCAAGAAATTGGTTAATTCCTATCACGGTAAAAACTTCACAAGAGAAACCAATGCTTCCTCACCCTTCCCAAAGTACGTCATTTAAATAATAATAGTAGCCAATATGAAGGGCGTGACACTGGTGTGTGCAATTTCTTTGTCTGACAACTAAGGAGTGTGTGTGTGAGGTCAAAGGTGACTGGGGTCAGACACATTGTGCACAATTCCGACTGCTGTGGAACATCTCAAATGTGGCGGCAATGAAGATGACATGTACACCCTATTAGTAGTTAATAAACCATCCACGTAACATGTTATATCAGGCAAGATAGTAAATTAGTGTCAATGTAATGTACAACGGGGACAAAATCATCAACAAAGCTCTTCATCACACAAATGTTGCTTTATAGCTATGTGGTTGTTTTCTAAGTAGTGTTTCAGAGCCATGACATTCACCCCAGCCCTGTTTATTCAGTGTTTGGTAGAATAATACAATTATTATCTGTTGAAGTATGTTTCACACATATGAATGATCTAAATCACTGATTTAATTTCAGATTTCTCCTGGTCGGACAAACACAGCAGTAGCTCTGTCACCTTCCACCGCAGATGCAGTCGGGAAAAACTGAAGTATGTAGCTTAAACAAACAGATGTTGATGCTGGTTGAATTATGCTAATTCTGGACAATGACTTTACTGTAGCTTTGTGAGATTATTACAGTGTGATATTAATACGACAAGATGTACAACAGTGAGTCACTAGGCAAATAGCACCACACATGGCTAACACTGGTATAGGCCTACTTGGTAGATAACACAGGACGTTTTCTCTCACTTGCAAAATTGTGCCCAGGCTCATTTTCAGTTGGAGGTTGGGTTGGAAGAACAACAGGTGCTTGGCAGTTGGCACAAGAGGGAAAAGGAATATAAATGCACGTGAATATATATATATTTTTTTCAAAAGTAAAATTGTGTAATGATGGCTGAGGGGTACTAACAGTGAAGCCCTAGGATTAATTCCCACAAAAACATGTCCACATTATGCTTAGATTGAGATAAGAATCATCATGGTAAACGATGACGATGAATACCACATATGGATCATACTCAATATGGATGATGATTCTTGTTCAAAACGTGAATGTAAATGTCCGTGTGGAAATATGAAAAGCTGAAGGAAAAAGCTTGTGAAATCTTATTTCATTGATATTAAATAATTGTATCATCATACATTTACATTGATTACCGCGACTAACCTGTAACCCTGCACATTGACTCGGTACGGGTAACCCCCTGTATATAGCATCATTATTGTTATTTTATTGTGTTACTTTTTAATAAATGTTTTACTTTAGTTTATTTAGTAAATATTTTCTTAACTCTGTTTCTTGAACTGCATTGTTGGTTAAGGGCTTGTAAGTAAGCATTTCACGGCAAGCTCTACACCTGCTGTGTTCGGCTCGTGTGACAAATACAATTTGATTTGATTTGACCTCAATCGAATTTCTAAACGGTTTGAGTTGAGAAGGGAGCTCTGCTATTGTTTTTAAGTATTTCGACAAATCTGGCGTTCCCCTGAGAGCAAGTCTGTTTCTTTGAGGAAGGAAGATGTGTCTACTGCTTCTCTGAACAGGCCTGCCTCTGTCCCTCCTCCTTCTCTTTGTCTTCCTCTTCCTCCTCCTCCTCCTCCTCCTCTTCGACTTAACGTATTCTCAATGTTATGCTAGAACTGCCAGGACAATATATTCAGCAGTCTGTCTCAATGTGTTCTTAACCGACAGCACTGGGAAACACTGACAATGTCCACACTCTTCTCAGCATACACAACAAGATTCATTCTAGTGTCCAGGTGAGAAAGAATATACAAACCGACAGGGGTGTTGTAGTTGTGGAGACAGTGTAACGTGAAGAATCTAAACCACTCTGAAGGAGATGACAGGAACACACAAAGGCAGCTCAAGTGGGGTCACGCAGCGATTGTTCACACTGAAACTTTAGTCTCTCCAATGTGTGTGTGTGTGTGTGTGTGTGTGTGTGTGTGTGTGTGTGTGTGTGTGTGTGTGTGTGTGTGTGTGTGTGTGTGTGTGTGTGTGTGTGTGTGTGTGTGTGTGTGTGTGTGTGTGTGTGTGTGTGTGTGTGTGTGTGTGTGTGTGTGTGTGTGTGTGTGTGTGTGTGTGTGTGTGTGTGTGTGTGTGTGTGTGTGTGTGTGTGTGTGTGTGTGTGTGTGTGCGTGTGTGCGTGCGTGAACAGTGCAACGAACGTAACATAGACGGGCTGGTTTTTTAGCAAAATGTATTTTTGTATTATTATACATTGTTACCCACTTTTTCTCCCCACTTTTGTGATTATGATCTTGTCTCATCGCTGCAACTCCCCAACAGGCCCAGGAGAGGCGAAGGTCGGGTCATGCGTCCTCTGAAACATGACTCGCCAAACCGCGTTTCCTAACACCCGCTCGCTTAACCCGGAAGCCGATCGAACCCCAGGCTGTAGTGACGCCGCAATACTGCGGTGCAATGCCTTAGACCGCTGTGCCACTCGGGAGGCCTAGCATAGATTATTGACAACATGCATACTATATTTCGTCTCCAATGTTTATTGAAACCATTAATCAATTTGCACAATGACCAATTGCTGTCTCTCAAATAGATCGTTACAGTTGTTGGTTAGCTAGCTAATGTTAGCCATATTAGCATTGACGTGACATCAGTCAAAACACCTCAATACAAGACATGGTATCAAGAAGAAAATACAACTAGCTGAAACGTACCTCCTACGATTCCCCACATGGCAGCTTCTTGTCATTGTTGCTATCTATCTGGCCATTTATTCTATTTATGAAAATAAACAGCCTTCTGGCAGCTAACCCATCTACACGGTGCCACATCTATAACACAGCACAGTAGGCAATTAGAAACATGCCAGTTGTTTTCAAACCAGATCACATCTGTTCTAGTGAGGGGAGAATGGGAAGAGAGGGAAGGGAGTTGGTGAAAAGAGGGAGGAAGAAGACGAGAGAGATGCTGTCCCCTGTCTACGAATCAGACAGATTGTTGGCTTCTCTCATTCCGCAGCCAGTCTTTGTTCTAGGATCTTCTTCTCTCTGTCTGACACCACGTTTCCTACACACATCCTTGTCTTGTGTTCTTACTCTCTCTCCCTCTCTTGTTCTGTCCCTTCTCACTCACTCTTTCTCTCTCTCTTTCTCTCTCTCTCTCTCTCTCCCTCGTCTCTGTGTCAGTGTGACTCATCCGTCTATTGCTGTCTGTAATTCCCTCCAACAAGATCATGCGTTCAGGCCAGGACAGCAGAGCAGGAGAGGATGAGAGGAGGAGAGGGGAGGATGAGGATCAGGAGAGGGGGAGAGGATGAGGAGAGGACGGGAGAAGAGGAGAGAACCAAAGGAAAGGGCGTAATTGCAGCTCGTAGTGGTGTGTTTGTGCATGCTGAATGTTAATGTCTCAGTGGCTCCAGCTATTGTTCTCTTTCGTTTTGTTCCCTTGCACCTGTAGGCGTGCCAGGTGTCAGATGTGTATGATAGATCGTTATACAATTCAAATACAGCCATTCAAACTACATTAGTTACGAACTCATTTTGAACCAGCCCTTCAGAAAATAAAGTGTCATCGAGTTACGACCCCCTTGAGAAGAAAATACAACAAATATTGTTAGTGCGGTAATTTCAATTTTGCCTGAACAAATTGCATTGCAGAGACATTTTATAGAAGGAAAGTGGGAGTGAGAGTGTTAGAGATGCTGATGAGGTCACTAAGGCGTGAACTGACATGAGACCAGAGGAATACTGCCGCCACAAGCTCTCTGTGAAAAAAAAACGATATCTTGAAATCAGCAACTGTGTCAGTTCCCGTCTTTGTGAGCTGTTAAATAGAGATCACACGGTCTATAAATAACCCGAGAACTAATCCACCAGAAAATGTGTGCTGTGCGTGCGTGGGAGAAGTGTGACAATTCCCCACCACAATGAATGAATTGCACTTTTGTAGCATCTTGTAATTTGTTCTAAAATGGAGTGTGATCACTGTAGAAAACGAGGGGATAAAAAGAGAAAAACTCCCACTCAATAACAGACAGGTGACAAATGAATGTCGAAACACCCACAATAAGCCGTATCAATCACGGAGGTTGCCGCTGCTAGTGGAGAGAAAGAATCCGATTTTAGTTTCATTCTATCGGTTGCTCAATATACTGTAAGTGTACAGTATGTGCTAGTTGTGAAGAAACAAATAAAGTAAGAGCGCACTATTTTCACTCCATTCTATATGTGCCAGTTGTGATAACAAATTTGGGACGTGAAAGAGCATGTTTTTTTTCTGCCACCGGTAGAGGGGGCGGAGGGACAGAGTAGCCCAGGGAGAGTGCTCTGTCTTGGGGGGGGGGGGGGTGAGGCCTAAGGAGAGTGGGGTGGCTGTGCTACTGCTGGGTGACACTGTCAGCAAGCATCGTTCTGTTTACTCACCAATTAATAAAGACTCATTTGAAGAATTAGCAAGAGGAGCAGGTGCCATTCTCTGTGAAAATAACTAATAACGCATAATTAATTAGGCCTGCTGCTTAGGGTTAATTAGCACTGAGTTCTACTGCACTCTGTTCACCGCGTCGTTGGGTCAATTCCTCTCTCTGACAAGTAATGCAAAGGAATCATTCCCTGCCCTGGCAAACAATATTGATGGATAACGCTCCATCATATTCTCCTAATTCTTTGTTAATGCTTGCTGAAAATTAGACATCCATGTTTTTTTTTACATCTTATGATCATTCATTTAAAGGATCCAAAACGGCTGTAAATATCACAGATTGGGTCTTTTAAAGTGTCCCACACACAACCCAAAATGTACTCCTTCGCCAACCGACGTCCTGAACTCACGTCCTCGATTCTCATTTGGTTGAGATTCACCGTCTAAATGGACTCAAATGCAACATCCCAAATGGCACCCTATTCCCTATATAGTGCACTATTTTTGACCAGGGCCCACTACTTTTGACCAGAGCGTAAATGAATGCTACTTGTCAAAAGTAATGTACTATATAGGGAATAGGGTGCCATTTGAGACGCACACAAACAAACAAGGGTCTATAGGGAGTAATATAGTTGGGTCTGGGGCTTGGTCTAAAGAGGATAATTGTCTTCGGGGTGCCCTGTTCTGATAGGGCTATGAGTTTGTCCGGACAATGTGACCTGACCAGGATATACGTTTTGTAATGTTCAGGTTTGTACGAATGTACTGATATTAGTGGATGCAAGTGTCATTCCGGCAACTTTGAGGACAAATATTTTATATCGGAGTTTTTCCGGGTTGTTCACGCGCGTATGGCCAAAATATTCCCACCTGCTCACGCCTGTCTTCCACCTTTGATGCCATTTTATCCCCATTGTTAGAGTGGTCAGTCCAGTATCTCTTCAGTATGTAGATCATCTTTTTCTGGGACAGGTCACACGGATAGAAAGAACTCCTGGCCCTAATAAGTCAAACTCTACTGGGTTGTTTTAAACCCTTCAATGTTTTATATAACGGTGCAGTGTCTTCATCAAACAAGTTAAAAGATGTTTGATGTGAAAAATAATCGCTATTAATATTCTTCTGGTTCAAAGATCAGTTGAAACTGAGATTGAAATCCATCCAATGAAGTCTCTGACTTCATTACAGCTTTCGACGGAGTTTAGTTCATAGAGTTAATCAAGTTCCTGTTCACTGTTGTTACTCTCCAGAGTTCAGTGGTTCCCAACCAACCCTTCCAGAGGTTGTCGGCTTACGGTTAGCCTCACGTACCGTACTAATCAAGTTCAAGCGTACGGCGTAGTGTGTTTTGGAGCCGCACCAGTGTCTTCGGGGTGCGTTACTACGGTAGTACGAGCTACAAACAAAAAGCCAGCACGGTTGTTGTACTACTCCCGTGTTCCTATAGCTTTTAATGAACATAATTGGGGTTTGGGGTTACAACGTAATCAGTTGTGTGCCGAGACTGCGGGTGTACTACGTTGTGTACTACACCCATAGGGCTCTGGTCAAAAGTAGTGTACTAATAGTGACTAGGGTGCAGGGCTAAGTGTTTCTAATCCACAGAAAGGAAAATGTGATGATCATACAATTATGTGATGGCAGGAATGTAATGAGGGTTAAGTGCGACATGATCCCATAACGCCGTGGCTTGGTTATTTTAGGAGCTCGTCTTAATCTCGTCGAATCGAAAATTGATCCGCGAAAAACTCAGACGGGGGAAGAATGATGAGGGATTTGCTTGTTCCTTCCGCTGTTTCTCCAAAAGCCAGGTCGCAGTTGCAAATGAGAACTTGTTCTCAACTAGCCTACCTGGTTAAATAAAGGTGAAATAAAAAAAATAAAAAATAAAAAAGGCATTTTTCCCTTTTATGAACTGTGCTGAATGTCATAACTCAGAAGAAGGAGACTAAGGTGAATTGTTTGGTGGATATGATGAGACTAGTGGGTATTATGATGAAAGTATATGCAATCTTTATGTTTGAGTACGTGTACTTTAGATGTGTGTGTGTGTGTGTGTGTGTCCGTACATGTGTGCACGTACATACACGTGTGGACACACACACACGTGCTCATGCTCACATGCATGGAATCATAACATATGGACAGCCATGTGTGCCTGTGTACGTTTTCGGGCACTGAACCCGATGCAAGGCCAACATCAACACAGGACATGGGTCCCAACTCTAGCTCCAGGGCCTTCTCTCCACACTTCAGGTGTGGTTCTTCTGGGTCTGACGGCCGCATGATTATCATCACGATCCACATACCAGAGGAGGTTTGAGAAAAAGAGAGAGTCCATCAATCTTAGGCTGCGTCTATCCTCCAGGATTGTTGGAAAGAACAACCGAAGGAAAACAAATAGCACAAGTAGAGTGGCAAATGAAATGGACAGAGTCGGGAGTGATTGTTCTGCTGGTTGTGTCTAGCTTCACGTGGATCGACTCACTCTGAGGTTTATGAGTCTTGCGGTAGGAATCTGAGGATCATAACGTCCAATCTCATGCAACAGTCCGACAGGGCAACTTCCCGGAAAATCCTGTGCAGAATGTCACCTTGTTAGGGAGTTTATCCATCCATCTCATAGCAAGATCGAAAAACGACCAATGAGTCCGTAAAACTTTCAGGTTCGCCATGGTTGAAGTTCTCGGAAAACAAAATGCTAATTGTCACCTCGCACGAAGGTGAACGACATACGTATCCCAAAGGAACCCAGGTTCGTGCAACAATCCTGCAGGTCACAAGTCCTCAGACCAAAATGCTAATTGTCGACTCACACAGGTTAACAATATAACAATAATGAGCATATTGTTACTGGGGAACAAAAACAACAAGAACACATTCTCTTGCTCATTGACAACACAAACTAGCCGTGTGTTTTCAAGACACAAATCATGATGGGAGCCCAGGCGGGCTGCGATTCATTAGAGAATACAAGCCGTTACCATGGCGAGAGTGAGGCAGTGTGATTAATATGGCAACAGACACATTATGAAAACAAGAGACATGCAAGAAATCTATCTGTTTGGGATGCTGTGTTTGCCGATGAAATTGATAAGTCCGTTCTGACAGTAACACACTCATGGAGATGGGGAGGTAGAGGGTATGGAATAGGGATAGGATTGGCTAGAGTTTTGAGGTGAGGATGTACGGAGTAAAACGTTTAAAGGGACCTTACACTTTCAAATCAATTCAAGACTTCTAAGGTAGTCTACAGTTTTTGTCTACGGTTGCGTAGACAAAAATATGCCTCAATCCCAAATTACTGTAAAAAGAAGCACTGAAATCAGGTGTCAAACTTCATTTATGAGTGAAATGTCCCTTTAAATGCAGACTCCAGGACAGTGGCAGATGACCACTCTTGCGTTGGTCTGATTGAGTCCTTTCTCTGTGTGCTTCAACAGTCACGGTCAATTACAGCCTCTGGCACACACACACACACACACACACGAGAGAGAGAGAGAGAGAGAGAGAGAGAGAGAGAGAGAGAGAGAGAGAGAGAGAGAGAGAGAGAGAGAGAGAGAGAGAGAGAGAGAGAGAGAGAGAGAGAGAGAGAGAGAGAGAGAGAGAGAGAGAGAGAGAGAGAGGAGAGAGAGAGAGAGAGAGAGAGAGAGAGAGAGAGAGAGAGAGAGAGAGAGAGAGAGAGAGAGAGAGAGAGAGAGAGAGAGAGAGAGAGAGAGAGAGAGAGAGAGAGAGATCATTACCGTAGAGTGGGGATGAGCATTTACTGTATGGCACAATTACTGTTGTTTTTAATGAGGGGTGACAGAAATGAAATGGGTGTAGATTAGGTGCCTCCAGAATTGAATGTGGAATTACCGTAAAATGTAATGTCAATGTATCATAAGTGGAGCCTATTATCCTGGCAGTTCTTCAGGTAGTTGGGGATTGTCATTAGCCCTCAGTAAACTACTGTAAATTCGCTGAATTTAGTGACATGTTTTTATTCATCATCATCTCAACTGACTGTAGCGTAACGTTTTCAAATATCTTCTGAAGGTCTTAGTGACAAAATGTTATATTATTTTTACTTAACAGTAGCAGGATGTAGGCCTGGATTAGTGTGTGTGTGTGTGGGCTACATTCCCAGGCAGTGTGTGTGTATCTATTGCCAGGGCTGTTGCCTGATGCGGGGGACGAGTGGCTAGCTCACAGAGCCACAGGCTGAGATAAGATGACCAGCTCGCAGAGCCACAGGCTGAGATAAGATGACCAGCTCGCAGAGCCACAGGCTGAGATAAGATGACCAGCTCACAGAGCCACAGGCTGAGATAAGATGACCAGCTCGCAGAGCCACAGGCTGAGATAAGATGACCAGCTCGCAGAGCCACAGGCTGAGATAAGATGACCAGCTCGCAGAGCCACAGGCTGAGATAAGATGACCAGCTCACAGAGCCACAGGCTGAGATAAGATGACCAGCTCACAGAGCCACAGGCTGAGATAAGATGACCAGCTCACAGAGCCACAGGCTGAGATAAGATGACCAGCTCACTGAGCCACAGGCTGAGATAAGATGACCAGCTCACAGAGCCACAGGCTGAGATAAGATGACCAGCTCGCAGAGCCACAGGCTGAGATAAGATGACCAGCTCGCAGAGCCACAGGCTGAGATAAGATGACCAGCTCACAGAGCCACAGGCTGAGATAAGATGACCAGCTCACAGAGCCACAGGCTGAGATAAGATGAACAGCTCACAGAGCCACAGGCTGAGATAAGATGACCAGCTCACTGAGCCACAGGCTGAGATAAGATGACCAGCTCACAGAGCCACAGGCTGAGATAAGATGACCAGCTCGCAGAGCCACAGGCTGAGATAAGATGACCAGCTCGCAGAGCCACAGGCTGAGATAAGATGACCAGCTCACAGAGCCACAGGCTGAGATAAGATGACCAGCTCACAGAGCCACAGGCTGAGATAAGATGAACAGCTCACAGAGCCACAGGCTGAGATAAGATGACCAGCTCGCAGAGCCACAGGCTGAGATAAGATGACCAGCTCGCAGAGCCACAGGCTGAGATAAGATGACCAGCTCACAGAGCCACAGGCTGAGATAAGATGACCAGCTTACAGAGCCACAGGCTGAGATAAGATGACCAGCTCGCAGAGCCACAGGCTGAGATAAGATGACCAGCTCACAGAGCCACAGGCTGAGATAAGATGACCAGCTCACAGAGCCACAGGCTGAGATAAGATGAACAGCTCACAGAGCCACAGGCTGAGATAAGATGACCAGCTCACTGAGCCACAGGCTGAGATAAGATGACCAGCTCGCAGAGCCACAGGCTGAGATAAGATGACCAGCTCGCAGAGCCACAGGCTGAGATAAGATGACCAGCTCGCAGAGCCACAGGCTGAGATAAGATGACCAGCTCACAGAGCCACAGGCTGAGATAAGATGACCAGCTCACAGAGCCACAGGCTGAGATAAGATGACCAGCTCACAGAGCCACAGGCTGAGATAAGATGACCAGCTCACAGAGCCACAGGCTGAGATAAGATGACCAGCTCACAGAGCCACAGGCTGAGATAAGATGACCAGCTCACAGAGCCACAGGCTGAGATAAGATGACCAGCTCACAGAGCCACAGGCTGAGATAAGATGACCAGCTCACAGAGCCACAGGCTGAGATAAGATGACCAGCTCACAGAGCCACAGGCTGAGATAAGATGACCAGCTCACAGAGCCACAGGCTGAGATAAGATGAGCGGAGTACGGTTGGGGTGGTAGTTTAGCACATGTAGGCAGACAGAAAGAGAGAAAGAGACAGGAAAAAGCTAGCTTCCAGCCCCACTACTCCTCGAGTACTTCAATGCGCAGTGTGGGCTCGCAGGTGAAACCCCACACACACATGCATCACAGACTGGCGCTTATCGGTTGATATCAGCCTACACACATGCATGCACAGAAACACATATATTAGTCACAGGTCTACATGCAAAATAATTGCTAATTCCTCGAGTGAGAGCGCTAGAGAGCTACGCAATCCGTTCACCTCCTGCAATCATCTGTTGTCAAGACTCAGAAAGTGAACTTCTCAAGTGTTTTTCTTATTTTTCTAAGAATGAATTGAGTCATCCCAAATGCACCACACATCCCTAATGCACTACACATCTCTAATGCACTACACATCCCTAATGCACTACACATCTCTAATGCACTACACATCACTAATGCACTACACATCCCTAATGCACTACACATCTCTAATGCACTACACATCCCTAATGCACTACACATCTCTAATGTACTACACATCCCTAATACACTACACAGCTCTAATGCACTACGCATCCCTAATGCACCACACATCCCTAATGCACTACACATCCCTAATGCACCACACATCTCTAATGCACTACAAATCCATAATGCACTACACATCTCTAATGCACCACACATCACTAATGCACTACACATCCCTAATGCACTACACATCTCTAATGTACTACACATCCCTAATGCACTACACATCTCTAATGCACTACACATCCCTAATACACTACACATCTCTAATGCACTACACATCCCTAATGCACCACACATCTATAATGCACTACACATCCCTAATGCACCACACATCCCTAATGTGCCACAGATCTCTAATGCACTACACATCCCTAATGCACCACACATCTATAATGCACTACACATCCCTAATGCACCACACATCCCTAATGTGCCACAGATCTCTAATGCACCACGCATCCCTAATGCCCCACGCATACGTAATGTACCACAGATCCCTAATGCACCACAGATCCCTAATGCACCACAAATCCATAATGCACCACACATCCCTAAAGCACCACACATCCCTAATGCACCACACATCAACAATGCACCACACATCCGTAATGCACCACACATCCCTAATGCTCTACACATCCGTAATGCACCAAACATCCCTAATTCGCCACACATCCCTAATGCACCACACATCCCTAATGCACCACACATCACCAATGCACCACACATCCGTAATGCACCACACATCCCTAATGCTCTACACATCCGTAATGCATCAAACATCCCTAATTCGCCACACATCCCTAATGCACCACACATCCCCAATGCACCACACATCCGTAATGCACCACACATCCCTAATGCACCACACATCCCTAATGCACCACACATCACCAATGCACCAGACATCCGTAATGCACCAGACATCCCTAATGCACCACACATCCCTAATGCACCACACATCCCTAATGCACCACACATCCCCAATGCACCACACATCCGTAATGCACCACACATCCCTAATGCACCACACATCCCTAATGCACCACACATCACCAATGCACCACACATCCGTAATGCACCACGCATCTCTAATGCACCACACATCACCAATGCACCACACATCCGTAATGCACCACACATCCGTAATGCTCTACACATCCGTAATGCGCCACAGATCCCTAATGCACCACACATCCCTAATGCTCTACACATCCGTAATGCGCCACACATCCCTAATGCACCACACATCCCTAATGCACCACACATCCCTAATGCACTACTTATCCCTAAATCACTACACATCCGTCAGAAGTTTGACCTAGATAGTTTGTGTGTATGTTTTGATATTTAGGCTTGTGCCTTAAACATTTTATTTACGTAGTTATGTCCTTGAGATGTTCTTGTCTATTAATGTTCTGTATTATGTCATGTTTCATGTTTGGTGTGGTCCCCAGGGAGAGTAGCTGCTGCTTTTGCAACAGCTAATGGGAATCCTAATAAAATTAAAATACATCTAAAAAATGCACTACATGTCCCTAATGCACTCATATCCCTAATGCACTCAATAAATCATTTGAAGTCAGTCACATTGGTTCTGTTCAGTTCGTGACATGTCAAATAATGGATTCTGTTTACAACACAGAAGGCTCAAAACCACAGGAGGTTGGTGCCAACTTAATTGGGGAGGACAGGCTCATGGTAAAGGCTGGAGCGGAATCGGTGGAATGTTATCAAATACATTAAACACGTGGTTTCCATATGTTTGATGCCATTCCATCAGCTCTGTTCCAGATATTATTATGGCCGGCCTCCCCTCAGCAGCTTCCACTGCTCAACATGTAAAAGAGATTGAAAATGAGACCTGTCTATTGTGCAAATGTCAATTGTAAGCAAGAAGTACATTTAGATTTTAAACATTGAAGGCAAGTTCAGCTCAGTCCAAATGAAGTCGGCCATTTACTGTAACTTGTTGTTACAGTAAACTGTTGTTGTTGTAATCTGTTGTTGTTTCTACAAAACATCAATGCATATATATCAAAGATATCTGGTCTTTCATTTATATACCTTGATATAAACAACTTGATTCAAAACTCTTTCAATCCACATAATTCTATACCAAAAATATTATACTGTATTTGTATCCGTTTGAAGTTGGGGATGAACAAACAAAAATCATTGAACGTGAAGAATCATTTAAAATTGAACAGAAGTGCCATTACTTTATCTAGGTAGCGGCTCAAGAGCAACCCACACGCACACACACGCACACACACAGACACACACATTTAAAGTTGGAGGGGGAAAAAATGCTTTGAATATTTCATTTGTAGTGACGATGTTTTGGGGCTTAGTAATCCATTACAGCAGTGATGAATTAGCTACCTTGGAGGCCGGATGGAAGCACAATCATAAAACAAGCACATTTCTCACATGTCGAAATGGGATACAATAATTGGATGCACACAATTGAATCTTCACACAGTGAATCCGCAAACACGTAGACTTTTCTGAGAACAGTCATTTTCACACAACCTGTTTAAAGGTTACTGTAGACCATGGGGAGGGGGGGGGGGGGGTATTTGTTTTGCCCGCGCTACAGACAGCTATATTGGTCCACTAATACAGGACTAGTAAAGGCCCAGTGCACTACTTTTGTGAGAAAAACAAATATTCAAATTAATTTATAATGAATTTATATATATACAGTTGAAGTCGGAAGTTTAAAAATTCCCTGTCTTAGGTCAGTTAGGATCACCACTTCATTTATACATGTGAAATGGCCGAATAATAGTAGACTGAATGATTTGTTTCCGCTTTTAATTCTCTCATCACATTCCCAGTGGGTCAGAAGTTTACATACATTCAATTCGTATTTGGTAGCATTGAGTGTGAATTGCTTAACTTGGGTCAAACGTTTCGGGTAGTCTTCCACAAGCTTCCCACAAGAAGTTGGGTGAACGTTGGCCCATTCCTCCTGACAGAGCTGGTGTAACTGAGTCAGATTTGTAGGCCTTCTTGCTCGCACACGCTTTTTTCAGTTCAATTTGGAAGACCCATTTGCGACCAAGCTTTAACTTCCTGACTGATGACTTGAGATGTTGTTTCAATAGATCCACATAATTTTCCTTCCTCATGAAGCCATCTATTTTGTGAATTGCACCAGACCCTCCTGCAGCAAAGCACCCCCGCAACATGATGCTGCCACCCCCGTACGTCACAGTTGGGATGGTGTTCTTCGGCTTGCAAGCCTCCCCCTATTTCCTCCAAACATAACAATGGTCATTATGGCCAAACAGTTCTCTTTTTGTTTCATCAGACCAGAGGACATTTCTCCAAAAAGTACGATCTCTGTCCCCATGTGCAGTTACACACCGTAGTCTGGCTTTATTTATGGCGGTTTTGGAACAGTGGCTTCTTCTTTAATGAGCGGCCTTTCAGGTTTTGTCGATATAGGACCAATTTTACTGTGAATATATATACTTTTGTACCTGTTTCCTCCAGCATCTTCACAATGTCCTTTGCTGTTGTTCTGGGATTGATTTGCACTTTTTGCACCAAAGTAGATTCATCTCTAGGAGACAGAACGCGTCTCCTTCCTGAGCGGTATGATCGCTGCATGGTCCCATGGTGGTTATACTTGCGTACTATTGTTTGTACAGATTAATGTGGTACCTTCAGGCATTTGGAAATTGCTCCCAAGGATGAACCAGACTTGTGGAGGTCTACAATTATTTTCTGAGGTCTTGTCTGATTTCTTTTGATTTTCCCATGATGTCAAGCAAAGAGGCACTGAGTTTGAAGGTAGGCCTCAAAAAACATCCACAGGTACACCTCCAATTGACTCAAATGATGTCAATTAGCCTATCAGAAGCTTCTAAAGCCATGGACTTTTCCAAGCTGTTTAAAGGCATTGTCAACTTAGTGAATGTAAACTTCTGACCCACTGGAATTGTGATACAGTGAATGATAAGTGAAATAATCTGTTTATAAACAATTGTTGGAAAAATGTCTTGTGTCATGCACAAAGTAGATGTCCTAACGGACTTGCCAAACTATAGTTTGTTAACAAGAAATATGTGGAGTGGTTGAAAAGCAAGTTTTAATGACTCCAACCTAAGCGTATGTCAACTTCCGACTTCAACTGTACATTGCATTTCTAAATCCAAATGAGCGGTTTTTAGGGTGCTAAATATCAATTTTTTACAATGAGTGTATTAGTCAACTGTATGTACGACAGTTAAATTCCTTTGTCTCTCCTTCTTCCGCTCTTTCCTTCCCCACCCCTTTTCATTGTGTACCAAGCCGTCATATCTGGTTAGTCCACTAGGGACTTTTCATTGCATCATGTTAGTAATCAGTGTACAATCTATCTTGTGTGTGTGTTTATGTATTTCTGTGTGATTATTTCATTAGTTAGTAAATAAATAATTAAGCCAATATGTGTAAGCTGATTCATCATGGAGACAAGGGTTCGTGTAGATATATAGGATATTACAACATTCAGAATGAGACTGAAATAGGAGCAAATGATTGATGGATGACGGATAGTATATCGAGATATTCTGATATTTTGAGTTGTTTCTGGAAACGGTAATTCATTAAATAAACCTTTCCCGTGGTGCCCCAGATTAATACTTAATTAATTGTTATATGATTAATTTAATCACGTAATAATGGAACGTGGTATGTAATTATTCAATGAATAGCCGTCATCGCATTAATGTAAGTCACGTTACGACACAAGGTTGTACACTATATGAGGCTAGGGAAAGTACTGTAACTATGTAGTGAATGTGATTGTTCTGTTGGTTTCAGGCAGGGTAGGCCATCTGAGTACCGTTTTTGTATTGAGTACCTGTCTATGCAAGTGATAGTGCTACCAAAGTGATTTCTCACAGACAATTCTCCGCTTCACTAGCCTTTAATGGCAGAATAGCGAATGAGAATTGACAATGGGCTCGAAATAAATCAGTTACAGACTTCATTCGCTACAAGTCTTATTTATGCTCAATGGCCTCTTTTTCTGCTCGTTGGCACATTTTTATCCACGAAATCTATGTCAACGATTCAAATTAACAGATTGATAATAACCCACAATGAATATTTTTGACAACCGTCGCACAATGATTTAGCCGCATCAACATTTTCCCACCAAAGTGGCAGGGATGGGAAAAAACTACAAAATTATTGTATTTTGAAATGTATTTAATTAAAATACATGTTTTGTATTTTCAAGTACAGAAATACATTTGCTTTTAGCCGGCCCGAAAATCAACAACATTCTCAGTAACAGTTACAGAAATGCTTTACTTGCTATGAATGTGATATGTTGCCTACTACCATACCCCATTCAAAGGCACTTAAATATTTTGTCTTACCCATTCACCCTTAATGGCACATATACACAATCCAGTTGTCTCAATGCTTAAAAATATTTTTTTAACCTGTCTCCTTCCCTTCGTCTACACTGATTGAAGTGGATTTAACAAGTGACATCCATAAGGGATCGTAGCTTTCACCTGGATTCACCTGTTTAGTGTTTTGCACACTCAGTGTAGATAGGAGTGTAGTTCAGCCTAGTGTAATACAAATTACAAAATAATCTGAAGTAATTGAAATACATATTTTAAATAAATGTTACAGAAATACTGCCCATCTCTGCGTACTGTAGTGGGTGTCATTGGGATATGATTTCAGTCAGCGAGGGCCTTGTTGTAATGGCCTTGCTCACCTCACTCTGAAAGCTGTCGACTCTTCCTTTGTGGACCGACTAATCATGGGTGGGACAAGTGTAGCAGAGGGGGTGACAGTATGTGAGTGTTTGTGTGTGTGTGCGTGTGCAAGTGTAATCGAAGAACTAATCGAAACCTGAGTCAGCATTACTTTAGAAAAACATCCCATAAAACAGAAAAAGAGGGGACTCGCATAGATGTGACCATATGGACAATATGGATGGAGATTGGAATTGTGGGTAGCCACTGTGACCGCTCTGTCACACCCAGCCTAGCCCTGAGCTACTGTAGGGACAGTAAAATGACACTGTGTGTGTAGCAAAGGGTGTGTGTGTGTTTGTGGCAGGGACCATGAAGTGACACTCGGGGGACACTATTCAGCAGGCCGAACACGCAAACTAAGGCCAAATTGCTTCATGCTTCGGGCATGTCATTGTTTTCCTGCTTGAATACATATTATGAGCACCAAATGGACAGGTTAGGAAATTGCATTCGAAAATTGTGTCGGCAAATAACATATGCCATATGAGATCAGATTAATAACATTAGTTAATACATTAATACAATCATACGACTGTATGAATCTGTGAAGAACCCAGAGTTTCCTGCTTGATTGCGTATTATGAGGACATAATGGGCAGGTTAGGAAATCGTATTAGGAAATTGTGTTGGCAAACAACATATGCCATATAATCAAAGGACTGTATGAATCTGTGAAGAGCCCCGAGTCCCACATTGGCATTTAATGTGGTGTCTGAAATAAGAAATAATGGAAAAGCTAATAATGATAAAATAGGATACACTTGACATGCCCACTGGGCACAGACATCAATTAAACGTCTATTCCACGTTTGTTCAAGGTAATTTATATGAAATCACATTGAAACAGCGTTGATTCAACCAGTGTGTTCCCAGTGAGTGCTGACTCTGAGTTAGTTAGGCAAATATTGACTTTGCAACCTGATTGATAAAAATTACCCATTTCCTTTGCTTTTTTCTGAAAAGCAATTCCTTTGCTTTCAAGCCGGTGGCCAAAGTCTAGGAGTGCTTTCTCCAACTTCCCTCAACCCGTTCTATTTCTCTGTGCATCTGTGATCAGGAAGGTGTTTGACATATGATTCATGGTGGAAGCTAAAATAGCTCGCTGATGGCGACACCTCCCACCTCCTTCCGCCACCTCTCCACTGATTGGACAAGGTATCAGACTGAACCTCTGGGACACAGACGCGTTGCACTGCTTGATAACACAAACCACTCTGCACTCTCGTGCTGTCTGGCCCCCATTGAAAGGTTCAAGATATGAAACAGTCGTCCATTTAATTCTGCAGGGGGTTGGTTTGTGAGGGCATCACTTTATCTAGCCCTCTTTCTTTCTTTCTCTCTTTCTTTCTTTCTTTCTTTCTTTCTTTCTTTCTTTCTTTCTTTCTTTCTTTCTTTCTGTCTTTCTTGTACTTGTGCTGGGACGCCCACAGCAGCGTTCGGGATCTTGTCCTCCACTTACCAATCTTTCAAGTTGTCTCTTTATAAAGTGAGCACTACAACTCTGAGAGGCTTCATACATACAACCCCTGGGGGGAAAAATGCGCATGTACATTTCATTGTCGCCTTTCCTACGCTTTTTCCTTCCTGTAATATAACCTCATGCTGTAAAGAGGGATTCTAAATCTACAATGACAAGGGAACAGGGAAATTGAGGTGTGTTAGTTTTGGCCGTGACTGCTGAGGGACTTTGGGTTTTCACACTGGGATTATATGCACTTCTGTTTGGCTACCATTCCTCCTGATACCATCTGGCCTCCTCATACTTCAGTCATCCACCTTAACCTGGTGACCTCCACACACTCACACATGAGCGCACGCCACGCACATGCTGTAGACACTAGAGGTCGATCGATTAATCGGAATGGCCGATTAATTAGGGATGATTTCAAGTTTTCATAACAATCGGAAATCTGTATTTTTGGCCATGGATTTGGCCGATTTAAAAAAATATATATATATATATATATATATTTTTTTACACCTTTATTTAACTAGGCAAGTCAGTTTAGAACACGTTCTTATTTTCAATGATAGCCTAGGAACGGTGGGTTAACTGCCTTGTTCAGGGGCAGAGCGACAGATTTTTACCTTGTCAGCTCGGGGATTCAATCTTGCAACCTTACAGTTAACTAGTCCAACGCTCTAACCACCTGCCTCTCATTGCACTCCACGAGGAGCCTGCCTGTTACGTGAATGCAGTAAGAAGCCAAGGTAAGTTGCTAGCTAGCATTAAACTTATCTTATAAAAAACAATCAATCGATCAATCATAATCACTAGTTAACTACATATGGTTGATGATATTACTAGTTTATCTAGCGTGTCCTGCGTTGCATATAATCGATGCGGTGCGCATTCGCGGAAAAAGGATTGCTGTTGCTCCAACGTGTACCTAACCATAAACATCAATGCCTTTCTTAAAATCAATACACAGAAGTATACATTTTTAAACCTGCATATTTAGCTAAAAGAAATCCAGGTTAGCATGCAATATTGACCAGGTGAAATTGTGTCACTTCTCTTGCGTTCATTGCACGCAGAGTCAGGGTATATGCGATAATAATAAACGTTTTGTTTTCGAAATGATAGTTTCCGGATTCGACCATATTAATGACCAAAGGCTCGTATTTCTGTGTCTTATTATGTTGTAATTAAGTATATGATTTGATATTTGATAGAGCAGTCTGACTGAGCGATGGTAGGCAGCAGCAGGCTCGTAAGCATTCATTCAAACAGCACTTTCGTGCGTTTTGCAAGCAGCTCTTCACTGTGCTTCAAGCATTGCGCTGTTTATGACTTCAAGCCTATCAACTCCCGAGATTAGGCTGGTGTAACCGATGTGAAATGGCTAGCTAGTTAGTGGGGTGTGCGCTAATAGCGTTTCAAATGTCACTCGCTCTGAGACTTGGAGTAGTTGTTCCCCTTGCTCTGCATGGGTAACGCTGCTTCGAAGGTGGCTGTTGTCGATGTGTTCCTAGTTCGAGCCCAGGTTGGAGCGAGGAGAGGGACGGAAGCTATACTGTTACACTGGCAATACGGAATATGGAATACAAATGTTATAGAGAGAAATAGTCCTATAAATACTATATTAACTACAACCTAAAACCTCTTACCTTGGAATATTGAAGTCTCATGTTAAAAGGAACCACCAGCTTTCATATGTTCTCATGTCCTGAGCAAGGAACTTAAACATTAGCTTTTTTACATGGCACATATTGCACTTTTACTTTCTTCTCCAACACTGTTTTTCATTATTTAAACCAAATTGAACATGTTTCATTATTTATTTGAGGCTAAATTGATTTTTATTGATGTATTATATTAAGTTAAAATAAGTGTTCATTCAGTATTGTTGTAATTGACATTATTACAAATAACTTTTTTTTAAATCGTCCGATAAATCGGTATTGGCTTTTTTTGGTCGTCCAATAATCGGTATCGGTATCGGCGTTGAAAGATCATAATCGGTCGACCTCTAGTAGACACCCCCTACCACGTACTCTCATAAATCACGTGCCAGCGTCACACACACACATCTGTCATTACTACCTAACAGTTCATAGTCATATTTCTCAACCCTAATCACAAACCCCAGGTTGTTTGCAAGTTATAGTTGGTAATAAAGTGCTATCATTATTAATATCTACCTCAGACAAAGCAGAGCTTAGAGCACCGCCATCTGGGTCATGAACCAGATAGGTGCAGAGAAATGTGTTGTTTTACAGGGTCAGTCATAGTAGGTTGATAGGTGCAGAGAAATGTGTTGTTTTACAGGGCCAGTCATAGTAGTATGATAGGAGCAGTGAAATGTGTTGTTTTACAGGGTCAGTCATAGTAGTACAGCACCCCTGGAGAAAATTAGGGTTAAGTGCCTTGCTCAAGGGCACATCAACAGATTTTTAACATTGTCTGCTCAGGTTTTCAAACCAGCAAGCTATTGGTTGCTGACCCAATGCTCTAACCGCTAGGCTACCTGCCACCCTAGACCGCTGTCTAGACCACTGAGACAGGTGACATATTCACCCAACACTCAGTCAAGCAGAGGATCTGTCATTCTGTGTGTGCTAGGAAGTCGGCGGGGGTGACGGTGTGTGTGAGAGTGTGAGTGTGACTGTGTGTGTGTTCAATACATGTGTGCGTTTCCAGTGACTCTCTCTGTTTGCGTGTGTGTGTGTGTGTGTGTGTGTGTGTGTGTGTGTGTGTGTGTGTGTGTGTGTGTGTGTGTGTGTGTGTGTGTGTGTGTGTGTGTGTGTGTGTGTGTGTGTGTGTGTGTGTGTGTGTGTGTGTGTGTGTGTGTGTGTGTGTGTCTATACCACACACTGAGCAGGCCATGGGGGGCAAAGCCACCACTGATTACCCTGGTAAATATACTGTATCGTCTGAGAGCCATAAGCAAGATGCTAGATAATTGTAACTTTGCATATGTCACTTTATCACTGTCACTGAACTAATTACTATGAAGAGGGGTTGACATTATCAGAGACGGAGATAGACAAAGAGAGATGAAACACAAACACGTAATTGAGATACAGTACTTAGGATGATAAGGATCAGGATGATTAAAGTAATCAGTGCTCTTAGTTATCTCTAAGACATTAAACAAAAACTCCTCTGAACACATTTTTAGCCAAGATTGGCCTTTTTTAAATGCCCCTCTAATGTGTTGTTCCTATTGAGTTTGCAGTGGTCGACGCTGTCAAAGGTCTGTCAATGTCAGTCGAAACACAAAATGACCTAATTCCATACTGACTCTGATTTCAGAGAAACAGCTGTCCCTGCTTCTCAGAAACACCAGAGCTGCCCGACAGGACGTTACTGGAAAAAAGACTGACTACTGATTACTAAAGGGAAAGAAAATAAAAGTGTCATTATTTGACACTTGACAAATGTCATTATTTGACATGTGAGGTATACGAGAGACAGAAGGTTATATAGCAGGTTTTGGGAGTCATTTTTCACGTTGCAGGTTTCTCCGCTGCGCCGCATGGTAGCAGCGAATGGACGTCATTAAACACAGATGTTCTATACAAACGGTCATTGCGCATTAAATACACTCCTGACATAAGAAGCAGAGGCTGCATCCCTAATGGTACTATATTCCCTACATAGAGCACTACTTTTGACCAGAGCCTATGGGCCTTGGTCAAAAGTAGTGCACTACATAGGGAAAAGGGTGCCATTTGGGATACAGCCAGAAACTGTGTCCTGAGAGTGAAGTGAGAATGATAAATCAAACTCCCGCAGATTTAATTCTAGTCTAGTCTCAGAACACCGTGATAAAACCCAATCTCATGATCAACAGGTGCTTGTCCAATTACAATTTTTCGTCCGGAAATCATAAATTAGCTCACATTTACTACAGCGCTTCATGCCCGATCCTCTTCTCTCAGACCAGCTGAGGTTTGGAACGGATAAGCATGTCTGCCAAGTTTTTAGCGATTCCCTGATTGTTGACATTAATTGAACTGCTTGTGTGAGGCCGAAAAAACGTGTCGTATGATTGCTTGGGTTTGACTCGGGGGAATGCCGAAAACCATCATAAGCTGCCAGTGATGGACATTGCTGTTGCTTCCGCATATTGTGGAAACATGACTCTATAGAAACAATCTATACACTATTTTCATAGACGAGATGACGCTGATAGACATGGCCACTCTGTTTCTGACTCCTAAGCAACATTGGTTACAAGCATTTCGCTACACCCGCAATAACATCTACTAAATATGTGTATGCGACCACTAACATTTGATTTGATTTCACATCGCCTTGCATGTCACTTAATCAGTGTCACTTGTGTCTCTATTTCTTTTTTTTTACTGAACATCTCCATCTAAATTCATGCTCTCAGTCCACAATTGCAAATCAACAATCACTGGTGTGAATTAAAGGAGAAGTTATGCATTTCCAATCATCTTGGGACATTGGTTGCCATGGATTTCATCCTGATCACTCCTTTTTAGGTGGTGGCACACACACACAGACACACACAGACACACAGAGATAACATCTGGCCACAGAACTGATAGGGAGTTAGACAAAGGAAACGTGATTGCAGGTCACAACATCAATTCGCTTCATGTGCCCTGTCCTCCTTTCCAAGCCATTTCAACAGAATATAACGCAGATCATTTACAGAGGAATCACATAGGCTTGAATTAGAGCCCCTCTGTCCAGCTATACATTCTCTGCTGGATGTTAGAGAGAAGGGTGACATAAATGAATTGGATTATACCACTTTGCAGATTATACCACTTTTGTTGGGGTGGGGAAGCTACGGAGATGATAAGGGTTTGGTGTGTATGTAAGAGTGGAGATGGCTGCTATACTGGCACACACATCTGCTGCATGTACATCCACTACACAGACAAGATAAGAAAGCTTTATCAGAACACAACTTTGTACTTCACCATCAAGGACAGGGGGACATCTCCAGTAAGCCCTGCGACGTTAAATAATGTCATCTGAGCAGAAGGGAATGCTTTACTCAAGACGGTTCCCACAAGCTTTGACTTGACCTTCGAACCCTCACTGTGTCCCAGAGGCATCCTGTACGAGTGGGAGGGTGCGAACGATAGGTTGCACAGTCCTCACACACTTCAGAGCAAATATACAGTGAAGGTAAACAGTTAGGCTTTCGCTGCCTGCTTGCCTGGAACATCAGCCCAAGATGAAACACTTCAATAAGTAGAGGAGTGAGGCGATTCTGTCCCTTGAGGGAGAACGAGTAATGGGAGAAGAGGAGAGGACTGTAAAAAAGAAAGCCTTTGGTTTTGATCAGTGGCTCTTTGAAGACATGGACAGAGATGTGAGAACGAGCAGACAGAAGGGACAGTCTCACCTCGTTCTACCAGAGTGAATTAAAACCTGTTTGGTCGTCGATAGAGAGGAACACATGAGTGAATAAAGAAAGTGAGGTGACTGAAGCAACTCTGGCGCTGGTTACCCTGCACAACGATTCTGTTTACATAAGAGGCTTGAAGTTTTAGAGTTAAAAGCACGTAATTGACAAGGTGCAAGCAGAGATCCACCAACACGTCGAGTCTTAAACCATTTTCTTCCCCCGAAACAAGAACTTTAAAAGCCGGAAGCCTAAAACTGTTCACTCCTTAGCCAGTGAATGCAGTGTTGGCAGCCTAGGCTGCTTAAAAAGATGAAAGACAATCTCTTTCACACTGGCAGAAATCGTTCCACAGCAAATTGCATGTTGTTGTCCTCTCCATTAGCTGTGTAAAAACATTACACGTCTTCATTTTTGACACATTCTGTTACTTTTCCTGTTGCAAAGTGCGCAACCAGACGCCTATCCAGTCAACTTCGGTAACTTGGTTTCCAGGAATAAGTTGGAAAGATTCTTCTTGCCCCTGCATGGTCTCAACAAAACATTGTTTACAAAGAGAAACTTCATTTAAATATGGTTTCTTGCTGTAACACAGCACCTCTTTCATAGTATCCCAAACAAAACCGTTTTGGTTGAATGTTCCAATGATAACTGTTTTGATTGAATAGGCCCCAAATGACCAAACATTTCAAATGTGTATGTCCCAGTTCATAATTTATTGCTCCTATATTTTTCTCCAAAAACTGTTTAGCTAAACCTTCACCTCCACTCATAAATATTCATTTTTGACGCCACCCTATCCGCTCTCTTCCTCCCACCTCCTGTCCAACCGCGACTAGACACAGGTAATTAGACTTTTCTCGCCACCAAAATCATTTGTATAACGAAACATCATTGTCCGCCTTTTAAGTGCACCGCTTCATCGCTTTACAGTTATATAGGGGCTCTTATGACGTGGGCCTCGGGATATATAGATATCCTGGATATTCACACTTTAGGTTTGACCAAAGACCAACTACCCTGGAGCAACAGCTGTGGCTGGCTGACTTTTATTTCGCCACCATCTATTTTTCATCACCGTTTTCATATCTCTCCTCCCCACAGGTGCCATTCGCTGACACCGACCCCCAGCTGATCAGCCAAAAACTCCACAATCTATTCAAGATCATAAGGAACTGTTGCACACTGAGACTGATGTCAGAGACATCAAAGCTTTTGTATTTATCTGCTTTGATGAGGAAGGTCATCATCTGATCCGTGAAAGGGGTGCGAGCATATAAAGGGTTGATTTGATAACGGGCACTGGCCAAGTGTTGTTTCTCTTCACTTTTAGACAAGGATTTAACACATCGATCACTTTTTGACAAGGATTTAACACATCGATCACTTTTAGACAGGGATTTAACACATCGATCACTTTTAGACAGGGATTTAACACATCATTCACTTTTAGACAGGGATTTAACACACTAATCACTTTTAGACAGGGATTTAACACATCAATCACTTTTAGACAGGGATTTAACACATCAATCACTTTTAGACAAGGATTTACCACATCGATCACTTTTAGACAAGGATTTAACACATCGATCACTTTTAGACAGGGATTTAACACATCGATCACTTTTAGACAGGGATTTAACACATCATTCACTTTTAGACAGGGATTTAACACATCGATCACTTTTAGACAAGGATTTAACACATCGATCACTTTTAGACAAGGATTTAACACATCGATCACTTTTAGACAGGGATTTAACACATCGATCACTTTTAGACAGGGATTTAACACATCATTCACTTTTAGACAGGGATTTAACACAATAATCACTTTTAGACAGGGATTTAACACATCAATCACTTTTAGACAGGGATTTAACACATCAATCACTTTTAGACAGGGATTTAACACATCAATCACTTTTAGACAGGGATTTAACACATCAATCACTTTTAGACAGGGATTTAACACATCAATCACTTTTAGACAGGGATTTAACACATCAATCACTTTTAGACAGGGATTTAACACATCAATCACTTTTAGACAGGGATTTAACACATCAATCACTTTTTGCATTCTGAAGACATACAGTACATTACGTTAAGATAACATGTGACAAAGTATCAAAAGGAGGACTGACATGACTGAAGGAGGCTGCATGTACATGAACATGTCACATACATCTGTATATGTTCCAATGACGCGTATGTGTGCGACCATATAAGCAGAATACATGAAAATCAATACCTATAGCTTAGAATAACGTGACATAGTTGAAGTGAGTTTATTATCTCTGAGTTGTGGTCCAAGAAAATATTTTTAGAAGCACTTGGGAGATTCTCAGACACCCATCTAGTGTAATGAAGCATTTCATGATTGGAGATAAAAAAAGTTGGCCAGCAAACAAGACTGACACTTTATCAAAAGTGGTCCGCATCCTAAATGGCACCTCATTCCCTATATACTGCACTACTTTCGACCAGGGCCCACACAATGTAGGCGATAAGGTGCTATTTGAGACGCAGACATTCTGTAAAGGAACCCAGTGGCGTCCACGGTGATGGTACATCTTCCAGCTGCTCACTCTTTTGTGGATCATTTTTTATTTATTCAACACTCCTGGATTTAAATCAGACTTTTAATCAGAAGCTGCAAGGGCAGCTCCAGAGGATCCCTCTCAGGGACACAACCCATCTGTCTGTCAAGAGAAGAGGGAGCTGGGCTGCATGGTATCTTACACACACACACACACACACACACACACCAACAGATACACATGCACACACACATACACCACCTCACACACACACGTGCGCACTCCCACCCACCCACCCACACACACACACACACACACACACACACACACACACACACACACACACACACACACACACACACACACACACACACACACACACACACACACACACACACACACACAATCAATCCTGAATGCTATCTAAGGGGCACTCGACAGCTTAATAAGTAAAACCCCAAGTCACGCCTGTCTCCTATATCCTCTCTTTTATCTCAGCCCGTTCTGGGTGGAGCGAGGCAAAGGCCGTACCCAAAAATAGCCCCGGCATTTGACATGAATATTAGCTATATATCAGAGTCAGTGTGTGTTTAATTTCTTGGCTTGGGGTGGAGGGGGGGGGGGGGTTCAAATTGCCATACATGGGCTGAGGGGCTTTGTACCATCTAGATCTAGTAATTATATTTCTATGTGTGTGGGCCTATCTGACGCTGTGTTAATTTCTCCATGGTGGAGCGCCCATTATTCAATCTCTGTCGTCTGGGCCAGAGGGAGTCCGTAGGGGGCAGGAGAGGGGAGGTGAAGCTGTGGTGGTGCCTCTGGTCTCAGCAGCCTTTACCTTTCAGCAACCCCCCCCCCCCCCCCCATTGAGACACAAGAACACACACATACCAGCAAGGATGCACACAAGCACACACACACACTAGGGTGTCCAATCAAAATGGGTATTTTGACAAATGTGTAAAATAATTGTGCAGATAAAAATTATTTTAGTTTTTACCCTTGTTATTGGAGTTTTTACCCTTGTAGGATGGTCAGAATTAGGGTGACTAAATCAATGGAGGCCAGAGAATGAAAGTGGTCAAAAAGCAGGAAAATTGCGCAACGTCAACTAGGCTAGATTCTGTGCAAGAATTAAGGCTACTACCTACCTGGCAGGCTCACTTTCCCGATGTACTCGTCATCTTTATTCTTTAATCCACAGGACATAAAACAATACAGAGGTAAGATGGATATCGATTTTGAGACATGACATGTAGTCATTTCAAATTGTAGTATACACTTTTCATATTAATTTGAAATTCCTGTTCTTTTTCCAAGATTTCACACAAAAACAAAAGCATCTCTGTGAAATGTCAACGGCGCACTGAGCATTTACCAAGCGTTGCATTTTCAAATCCATTCACGTTTAATTCAGCTTGTGTCATGTTAATGTAGCTTTTTGCCAACAATCACCACAAAATATAAAATCCCCAAAAGTTGCACCGATATGTCAACAGAGCTAGGTGATTATTATTGGATGTATTAGTTTACGAAATCAAACTTTTCGGATGTAATGTTAAAATGTTTGTGAAAGACCTAAATGAACGATTCAGAACATGAAGAATCATATTTGCCTTAGTAATGTATTTTATAACATAAGGAAGTGAACTTTCAACACCAAAGTGCATTTTCACCCACTCTGGGTAGAGTGGGTGTACACCCTACACACACGCCCAATCACAGCCCACCTCTTCCAACCTCTCAGTGCTACTTAACCGGTAGACTGTGTGTGTAATCGGCCTCTTCTCACTCTCTCACCCTCATTCACATTCACAGGAGTTACATGCATAATGCATGACTGCATGGTGGATGGGAAAAAAGGAAAAACTTCCATTGGATTCAGTTGAAATGTATCATTCATGACGCATGACTGCATGATGACACATTTCAATGGATTCCAATAGAGGTTTACTTCCTTTTTGTTTAACCATGTGCCATTAATATGTCCATTGGAATGCACGGACAAAGTAGAATTGAGTGATGATAAAAGAAAAGCTGTTAATGAGGGGTTCCTGGGTCAGGTCGAAAGACGGAGAAGTTGAGATGGCCAATATACGACAAAAGCCAAGCAAAACAAAACACAATTGAAATAGTGTACATGAATGATGGCATGAATGAGGAATTTCCGATAGACACAAGAGGTTTTTAAAACGTTACGTCAAAATGTAGATTTCTGCTTTAATAGACATACCCAAAAGTAATTATTTTTAGTGAGATGGCCATAAATAATAAATTGTAATGCTGCATAGCTCTCCTTTCTGGTAAACATCAGTTATAAATTGCTGAGGTGTACTCACTTTTGAGGACACAAGCTCAAGTACATAGTACAAATATTATGAAAATATAAAAATGCTTATGATTTCTTTCCTACTTAACAAAATAGGACTTGAAATGACTGAAATGTTTTCTAAATATAGTAAAAATCGAATTCCAAATGACTTACTATAAGATTTCACCTTTCGTATAACTGTAACATAAATATGATCATGTTTAGTGACAGTACAAATTTGGCTCCATGATATAACTGACAGATAATTTTCCTCTAAGCGACGCAGAGACACAATTCGAGTGTCTGCAGAATCGTTACAACTTCAGATTTACACACACACACACACACACACACACACACACAAAGTGATTTCATCCCTCCGGGACCAAGAGAAAGCGGTGGTGTCAGGAAGAGTGGGGTGTGGCCGAATACACAATCTGCAATGAGTAAACACACAACAAAAGCATTCAAGTTTCTGTTGCTTTTACTTTAACTTTTTGTGTCTCTGGTGCTCTAGTCCACACGCCATTAGAGGTTGTTTAAGACCGCGGCACCTGTAGTCTCTTGCGGCAGCATGGCCTCGCTAGCAGAGTCTGTGGCAAGAGTGCGAAACACAGTGGGAGAGTAGGCACGCTGTGTCTTCCAAACTGTTTCACTTGAGTGAGGTCCAGCCTGCACTCCTGTGCCAGTCCGTTGATTAGGGAATGCCTTGCAGGTGTGCTGATTAGTAATCCTGCACAGCTGTGTTGGGTGAGCAGAGCTGTGGCGCTGCCTTTGGTTGGCCTGGTGCTGAAGGTAATGCAGCCTTCCACAATGCTGACCTGAGTGCCGCTGTCTGCTGTGCTGCAGCCAGTGCCGCTGTCCATGGTGCTGAAGTGAACGCACCTGTCTCCTGTACTGAGGTGGGTGGCTCTGTCCGTGGTGCTGCACTGGGAGATCTTCAGTCGAGAGATCTTCATGTCGAGAGTTCTAAATCTGGTTGAGAATATCACAGCTGGATGAAACCACGATTGTTGACATATCTATACTGTCCCCTTTAATATGCCATTTCCCAGGGGGAGAGGAAATCGATTCTTTGTCTGGATAGGCACGGAAATGTGACACGTCACTCCCTACGCAAATGTGGGGAGTGAAACCTGACACTTTCAGTCAGCTCCACTGACAAAGTGGTAGAGGAAAGCAGACAGGTGGGGCTTTCTGGCACTATAAGGCACTTGACCCTGCGATTTTCACAGAGCACTTTGTACACCAAAATGTCAGTCGGAACTGGTCCAGAACTGCTCAAAGTCCCCTAAACATCTAAGTTAAGTAATGAAATGTCAAATTAGATGCTGATTCTGAAATAGATACTGAAATAGATGGAGATTCTCAAATAGAAACTGAAATGGGTACTGAAATAAGTAAAGATTCTGAAAGAGATACTGAAATAGATACCGGAATAGATACTGAAATAGATAATACATTGATTGATTGATAGGGAAATAAAGATGCAGTGGTTGTGTTTAGACAGGCAGACCAATTATTTTTTCACTAATTGTTCTTCAGACCAATCAGATCAGCCCTAAAAAAATCTGATGTGAAAAGATCTGATGTGATTGGTCAAAAGAACAATTACTGGAAAAAGATCACAATTGGGCTGCCTGTGTAACAGTGGTGGAAAAAGTACCCAATTGTTATACTTGAGTAAAAGTACAGAAACGTTACCTAAGTAAAAGTAAAAGTCACCCACTAAAATACTACTTCAGTAAAAGTCTTGGGTTCTAAATATACTTACGTTTCAAAAGTATCAAATTCCTTCTAATAAGCAAAGCAGGGAGCACCATTTTCTTGTTTTTAAAATGAATGGATAGCCAGGGGCACACTCCAGCACTCAGACATTATTTACAAACAAGGCATTTGTGTTAGTGAGTCCACCAGAACATAGGCAGAAGGGATAACCATATGTTGTGCGTGAATTGGACCATTTTCCTGTCCTGCTAAGCATTCAAAATGTAACGAGTACTTTTTGGTGTCAGGGAAAATGAATGGAGTAAAAAGTGCATTATTTTGGAATGTAGTGAAGTAAATGTAAAAGTTGTCAAAAATATAAAAAGTAAAGTAAAGTCCAGATACACAAAAAAAATACTTAAGTAGTATTTTAAAGTATTTATACTTTAGTACTTTACACCACTGCTGTGTAAACACAGCCACTGAGTACAACCCAGAGGATATGTTAAGTGGTTTCGCTTGTTTCCGATGTGGTACAGTAAAGATACTGAAAAAGATGTTGACTCTGAAATAAACACTGAACTATAAACTGAAATAGCCCAGATACTCATTGAGAGTTGTAAGGAACAGTGACCTGACGCATTGCAGTTCTCTGGATTTTTTTTGTACCAAAAGGTAATACATTTCCGCAGTTTGACAGATCATTGTATATTTATGAATGCTGTGGATCTTATATCCACAGGTGGCCTGCAGGCCTAGCTGACATCTCTCAACTAGAATGCCCAGTCATCTGTGTGACACATTCTCAATAACAGGCCAACCGTTATCTTTACCTCCGTCTCTCCTCCTCTGATTCGTCCCTCTTCCTTTTTCTGATGATGCTATCTGACGGTCACTCTCGTTCCGTCTCTTTTTTCCTAATTTTACCCATTTCCACCAACTTCACTCTCTCTCCTGCTCTTAATCCCTCCCATTCTCCAACTCTCTCAATTTAACTGCCAGTGTGTGTGTGTGTGTGTGTGTGTGTGTGTGTGTGTGTGTGTGTGTGTGTGTGTGTGTGTGTGTGTGTGTGTGTGTGTGTGTGTGTGTGTGTGTGTGTGTGTGTGTGTGTGTGTGTGTGTGTGTGTGTGTGTGCCGTAGTTTTGGCAGTGCCGTTCCATAGAGAGTGTCAAAGCTCCTTGTGTTCCTCTGTATCGATGCTAATTGCTAAAAAGACACATTTAAACCGGGTGGGCCAAGGGCTAAGGCAGTCTGCTAATAGAACCAGCTTTAGCCGCCAGGAACACTGGCTTGGAACCCAGAACTCAAAGTGTGGAATGCATACATACAGGGACGGGAAACAGGAAATGTTCATTATAGTGAACTACTTTTGACCAGGGCCCATAGGGCTCTTTGGAAAAGTATTGCATTGTAGTGAATATGATGCCATTTGGCACGTAAGAAAAGTGATTTATATCCCATGTTATCAGTGTCCTTGTGTTTTATGTACAGTCTCATGAGGCATTTATAGGTTATATTATTCAAGAATCAATGGGTAGGCTATATATCATTACATAAAATGACAAGAAAAAAATGCAGATTGCACATTTAATTGACAGCTTTTTCGAAGGTGTTTGCTGAATGGATCGAAAATCGAGTTTCATGTCATCTGACCAATGCACATGTTCCAATCCAAGTGCCAATGCCGCTTAGCCAACTACAGGCGTTTACATTTGCTGGATGACATGAAAATAGAGCTCTTTGGCCACGCACACCAGTGGTGGGTTTGGCATCTAAACCCGAATGCATGAGCAGAAAAGAACCACAAACCTACAGTGAAATAGTGTGGTGGTGGATCTTTAATGTCCACTGGTCCTGGGGCACTTGTCAAGGTCAACAGCATCATAAACTTTACCCAGTACCAGCACATTTGAGCAAAAAACCTGGTTGCCAGGAGGATGAGACTAGGCCGCAAGTGGATCTTCCAGCAAGACAATAACCGGAAGCATATATCATAGTCCACAAAAAAATTGATAATTGACCACAAAATCGACATTTTGCTAATTTTATACATTCATTTTTGCTCATATTTATCAAGGACGTCAGTAATTTCGGGACCCCGCTGTAGTTAAGATTTTTTTTTATTAGGAGCTTTGTAAAATAATGAGAATCAGTGCTACAACGTAAAGTATATTCTACATTCTACGGGAAAAACAAGAGGATTGGATGTAGTTGAGAAGGTTTAACGTCGGCGTTGTTCTTCCTGGTCTTCAGGAAGGCCTCGGAGGTGAAATGTTAACATTAGACAATCTCTACTATGTCCCCTCTTCTTGTTTTTCCGCTACTTAGTATATGACCTGTTAAGCATGACTCAACGTAGAGAAATACAGCGTTACGATGAAAGAACAACACAACGGGGTAAAATCAGGATAGAACTAAACTGTCCTAAACAACTTAGAGTCTAGTTACACCAACTTTGCAGGTAAAGGACGCTGTGGTAGGTGTAAGGACCGACATTGGAGTAGAGAAGCAGGGGAGTCAAACATTTAATCGGAACAGACATGGAACAAGACAGGAACAGCGTCAGCACACGGGTATATGACAATCAATGCTGAAGTGGGGAACAGAGCGGGGGGACAGACAGATATAGGGGAGGTAATGACAGAGATGATTGAGTCCAGGTGAGTCCAATAATCGCTGATGTGCGTGACGGGGGGGAAGGCAGGTGTGCGTAATGATGGTGGCAGGAGTGAGTCATTCCTGGGAGCCTGGCGCCCTCGAGCGCCAGGGGGGAAGAGCGGGAGCAGGCGTGACAGGTAGGTATGACCGTGGAAGGAAGATAGGGTGTTCTTGGCTCTTACATCCCTCTGTTATTAAGTCTTTCCGTGGTATATTTATCATAATGGTGCATTATTTCTTGGTCTCTGATTCATACTACTGGCAGCCCCCTCGTGTGCTCGGTGGGCCTGCTTTATCAAATGAGCTGGAATAATTATGGTTGTGAAAATAATAGCATTTCGGATTACAGTTTAGATCCAGGTAGAGACGAGAGCCAGAGTACAAACCTACGGACAACCCCCATTAGCTCACGAGTCACGACTATCTGCCTACAGCGCCACAGGTGCCAATTCTAAAGTAAACTTTTTAGAATTGAGGAATTGGGCCATTGTAGTATAAGGCAGGTAACTTTGGTCTAAGTTAAAAACAGGTTGGCACACGGACAATATGGGCCGATATCCTTCTTGTTTCCCAAATGACACCCTATTCCCCATAGGGCAATCCCAGCTAACAACAAACATTCCCACAACTTTAGAGAATGTTCCCGAAAGAGTCTCATTAGGTCATTAGCTCATGTTTTCATAGGAATGTTGCTGTGTTGTGCAAGGAATGTTTCCAAGGGACCATTACCTTAATGTCAAATAGAACTGGTTACCATGTTCTCAGAACTTAAGATACAGATGTTGTTGACACGTTTCAAAGGAACGTCGCAAGAACATTCATGTGCCCAGTGTTCTGTGTGTTGGGAGAATATTCCATCAACGTTCCACCAAATATACACAGACATGGTGGCCATGTTCTCAGAATATAACACGTTAATGTTCTAGACATGTTTCATAAGGAACGTTGCAAGAATATCCATGTATATAAAAAAATAATCACTTTACTGTTGCCGAGCCAATCAAGGCCCTGATTAGTGAGCCACTGATCGATTCAAAACAATTCGTTTGTTGGCAAGGTTATGAATACACACACAGTGTTTTTAACTAACATACTCACCCCTCACGATTACATTGTGCAATTATAGAGTAACTATTATTCAACATGTCCTCACCTGGGATTTGAACTCACAACCTGTTGGTTCACAGAATCCCTATCTTCCTGTTACGACAACATGTCCATGTCAGGTATCATTAAATCTGATTGCTCTCTCATTATTGATTTTATTTACTTATTTCAGCAACTGAAGGGCGTTCTGTATAGTTGTCTAATGTTGGTGGGGCATGTTAACCCATTTTAACCCATTTTAACACTCTTGAGTCAATCAATCAATCACACATTTTATTGAGTGCACTTTTAACAGATCTGACATTCACTTAAAAGTGCATTAACTCTATTGCTTATGCCTATCAAGTTTTTTCTGCCACTAACTATACTGGCAAAAGCACATGACCTAGAGATATCCCTTACTAGCACGGTGGTTAGGGTGTTTGTCAATGTGATTGGTGGCCTGGGTTTGAGACCCACTAGGGTCTTAGCATTATATGTTGATGGGGTTATTGCCTTTTGAATTGTATTCATCGATTGTTTATTTGGAAATTGTGTTAGAACTCTTGGAAATATTATTCATGCTGCTTGATCATTATCATAATGTGTATAGATTTCTCCTCTTTCACACGTCTTTGATCGCGACCTCCAGATGCTTTTTCAGGTTTGATGTGGCGTTTCTGGATGAAGAGATCAATGCTGCCTTTGCAGATGATTTAATTTGACTAAAATGCTGCTCTCTTCTCCTCAACTAACTCAAAAATAATGGGAGCATTTCCACAAGGAAAAGGCAGGTTAGCATTTTTCGTGATGACGCTTTACAATAGCCTATTGGAAACAAGTTGGCGTACAGAATGATATCTGTCAGCATGAGACAAGGCTTTATAAAATATATATGTAACGTTCGTCGTTAGGAGAAAGAGAGGAGGACCAAGATGCAGCGTGGTGAGTATTCATATTCCTTTTAATGAAAACCGAATACTCGAACAAAACATAAAAATAACGATAAACGAGAATAACACGAAACGAAACAGTCCTGTCTGGTGACATACACAAAGGAAAACACACAGGAAACAGGAACAATCACCCACAATGACAAAACAGACTACCTAAATATGGCTCCCAATCAGAGACAACGACTGACACCTGCCTCTGATTGGGAACCATATCAGGCCAAACACATAGAAACAGACAAACTAGACATACAACATAGAATGCCCACTCACATCACACCCTGACCAAACAAAACATAGAAACATACAAAGCAAACTATGGTCAGGGCGTGACAATATATAACATATATATAACAATATATAACAAGTAATATTCGGGTTAATTGCAAAAGTTACTTTAATATTACAATAATAATATTACAATATTTGAAGACAGTCTCTCGTTATATTACTTCATTACTCATAAAAGTTATACTTTTCTGTAAGTAATAGATTACCCCCAACACTGGTCCCAAGTGATTCTGTTGCAATGTGTCTATTTTCCCACATTAAAACTTTGAAATTAAACTATCTGTTGTGTATTGTTTCGGTATAACGTGCATCATCATTGCTTAATTTGTTTTTAGGACAAATGTGAGAAAGTACAGACATGCTACTGTAAATATACACAATTCTGATATTCTGAGAATATGGCCACCATGTTCTAGGTATGTTTCTATCAGAAGCAACACTACCGACCAGACCATGTTTTGGCAACAAATTAGGAATATCACAGATACTGTAGAACTGTACTGACGAGCGATGATGTGATTCCTTACCAGAGACACATCTGTGTTCTACATTGGTATATGTGTTGTAGGTTTCAGAAATACAATAGAGAGTTCTCTTTGAGAGGCTCAGCTGTCTACAATTCTAGCGATTCCCACCTTTCAATGAGAAACTCATTTTAATTAGATCAGATAGGTTTGTTGCAACTGTTGCCAAATAATTCCATTAACATATGTTGCTAAGAATGCAAGAGTAGAGTGACTCCCCTAGAGGGTCTTGAACCCAGACCACCAACGACGAGCACCCTACCCACTCTCCCAATAAGGGATATCTCCAGGAGATGTGCTTATTGGGCCAGTACAGTTAGTTCACAAGAAACCCTAAACCCTCCCCCTAGGCACTTGTGTATAACTGAAAATACTTGAAAAGTGTAAGGAAAAAGCTACCTAAGTATGGTTCTCAATCAGAGACAAAGATAGACTGTCACGCCCTGACCGTAGAGAGCTTTTTATGTCTCTATTTTGGTTTGGTCAGGCTGTGATTTGGGTGGGCATTCTATGTTCATTTTCTATGTTTTGTATTTCTTTGTATTTGGCCGGGTGTGGTTCTCAATCAGAGGCAGCTGTCTATCTTTGTCTCTGATTGAGAACCATACTTAGGTAGCTTTTTCCCACATGGTTTTTGTGGGTAGTTCATTTCTGTTTAGTGTTTTCACCTCACAGGACTGTTTCGGTTATTCTCTTGTTTATTTTTGTTATAGTGTTCAGTTTTAATAAAACAAGCATGAACACTTACCACGCTGCGCTTTGGTCCGATGATTCCTCTTCATCCGACAACGAATACCGTTACAGTGAATACTTTTTTAATTAAACTTCATCTCTGTTAAAAGTAAACTCAAGAAAAGAAAAACTTGTATTGATCATGATTCCTACCAACACTAGACAACTACACAGAAACCCCTTAAATTGTTCAAATAAGTAAATAAAATCAATGATGAGAGAATAGTCAAATTGACTGATAACTGACACTGAAGTTGTGGTGTAGCAGGAAGGTCTGAATGCTATGAACCAGGAAGTTGTGAGTTTAAATCCCAAGTGAAAACATATGGAATAATAATTACTCTAGACATGAACATCCACAATGTAATCGTGTTTGCTGAAGTGTGTTAAAAGCACACTGTCTGTGAGTATCCCATATCAAGAGACAAAAATAACTTTGGATGGATCAGTAGTTCACCAATCAGGGCCTTGATGGCAACAGTAACGAGGTGTAAAGAAAGAGAACGTTTCTTTGGGACCATCAGACAACTGACACACTGCAACGTTCTCATGAAACGTGTCTACAACATTAATATCCTACATTCTGAGAACATGGCACCCATGTTTGTTGGGACGTTGAAAGAATATTCTCCTAACCCTCAGAAAACTGCACTTTAAGTTTCTTCACATTAAGTCCTATGAAACAGAACATTAATATGTTATATTCTGAGAACATGGAAACCATGTTCTGTGTAGTATGTTTGATGTGACGTTGTTGGAATATTCTTCTAACCCTCAGAAAACTGAACGCAGGAATGTTTTTGCTATGTTCCCATGAAACGTTTCTAGAACATGAATATATTATGTTCTGAGAACATGGCAACCATGTTCTGTGCATGTTTGTTGGAACGTTGATAGAATATTCCAAAAAAACTTGCACAAATGTTCTTGCAACGTCCCATAAAACGAGTTTAGAACATTATTGTTGTATATACTGAGAACATTGTAACCACGTTCTCGATAGGTTCTGCTTGACATTAAAGCAATATTCGCCTAACTGTATTACCAAAATATGCTAAAATTGGTTCTCAGAACGTTTTTGCTAACTTAGTCAGAATGTTGCCCTAACTAATGGAAAATTGGACACTCAAACATTAGGGAAACATTACGAGTAGATTACAAAAATGTCCTCTCTCCCTAGAATTCTTAGCAGGCGTAGGGTGGCAGGTAGCCTAGCAGTTACAGTAAGACCATTGGGGCATTAACTAAAAAGTTGCTGGTTCTAATCCCCAAATGCTGACAAGTTGAACAAGGCACTTAACCATAATTGTTTATGTAAGTCACTATGGTTAAGAGTGTTTGCTAAATTACTCAAATGGGCTCTAATGTAGAGAATAGGGTGCTATTTGGGACACAGACAGGGTATAAATGGACATGTAAATGCTTTGCCATGAACTTTATAATTGAATGGTGTCCGCATGTGCATTTCAATTGGTTGCCATGAGAACAAGGCTCTATTTTTCTTCTTTGGCGAGTTATGAGACCACCAGCTTTCTGCTACTCTTCTCTCACACAGCACCTGGCATTGAGTCACATTTTAGACTACATGCTACGTTCAGAGACAGAAGAGGGAGCCATGGTTCGGAAAAGAAGTAAAGCATTTGAAAAGCAGGACAATCAAGTATTTTTTTGTGATTGCTTGGCAGATGCAACAGCGAATACTTAGCGGGTGACAATGAAGTGGGCTGTGTGTAGCAGTTCGCAGTTATGGTAAGATGTTTTTTTTGTTGCCTGGTCACAGACAGCGGTTGTAATGTGCACTGAAGTCATCAAGTGAATGGAAAAGGTAAGAGGAGGAGAGCGCGTAGATGTGAGAAGGAATTATATAATGAGCAAATGATCATGCTGTTTGTATGTGGCTGCTGTGAAAGGGAACTGTGTGTGCGGTGATCAGAGGTGCATTCATTCCACCGATTCTGTTGAAAAACATTCCTTTAATGGAAGCAAATGGAACAAAGCCGGGATAAACATACCTGAATTCATCCAATAGAAACTCTCATTTGCAACTGTTGGACTAATGATTACACCCTAGATCAGCTAGATTACAAAAAAAGTATTATCTCGACCTGTGTATCATGTAGTGGCCTAAACCTATCGATGTTACGTTGAGCTGGGTGAATGGAATATGGATGTCAGTCATCCAATATGCTGTAATATAAATAAGGCCATGCTCATAAAAAAAAGTCCTCCCTCATCTTAAATGGCACTGACCGCCACTGATAAACACACACACACACAAACACACACACACACAAAAACATCATATTTTTTACTTCCCTTGTGATTCTCCTGTCAAACATGATTTGACATAGCAGCTGTAACCTTGCCAATGTCCTGTTGAAGGTGTGAAGCGGAGGTGAAACACATACAGTAAACAACTATGGAAGGCAGTAAAGACTCTAAAGCAGCAGTTGCCTTGGCATGGTGTGGTTTGAGGAGTAAGGCTGAGGTGAATCGCTCTAATACAATAAACAACTGAGAAAGAAGAGGCGTGGGGGGGAGAAAGAAAACGAGCGAGGTCCCTTGCCTCCTTATTAATCTTGTATGCCTGTAGATTGTCAGGGGAGATACAGGTGCTGTCCAAGCAGGGTGCCATCGACTATTAGTATCACACTCGACTGTCAAGACCTAACTTCAAGAACAAAATCAACTGTATTTGTCACATGCTTCGTAAACAACAGGTGAATGCTCGCTTACTGGCCCTTCACAACAATGCAGAGATTTTTATTTTTATAAACTCGGCAAAAAAAGATACATCTCTTTTTCAGGACCCTGTCTTTCAAAGATAATTTGTAAAAATCAAAATAACTTCACAGATCTTCATTGTAAAGGGTTTAAACACTGTTTCCCATGTTCAATGAACCATAAACAATTATTGAACATGCACCTGTGGAACGGTCGTTAAGACACTGACAGCTTACAGATTGTAGGCAATTAAGGTCACAGTTATGAAAACTAAAGAGGCCTTTCTACTGACTCTGAAAAACACCAAAAGATAGATGCCCAGGGTCCCTGCTCATCTGCGTGAACGTGCCTTAGGCATGCTGCAAGGAGGCATGAGGACGGCAGATGTGGCCAGGGCAATAAATTGCAATGTCCTTACTGTGAGATGCCTAAGACAGCACTACAGGAAGACAGGACGGACAGCTGATCATCCTCGCAGTGACAGACCACGTGTAACAACATCTGCACAGGATCGGTACATCCGAACATCACACCTGCGGTACAGGTACAGGATGGCAACAACAACTGCCCGAGTTACACCAGGAACACACAATCCCTCCATCAGTGCTCAGGATGTCCGCAATAGGATGAGAGAGGCTGGACTGAGGGCTTGTAGGCCTGTTGTAAGGCAGGTCCTCACCAGACATCACCAGCAACAACGTCGCCTATGGGCACAAACCCACCATCGCTGGACCAGACAGGACTGGCAAAAAGTGCTCTTCACTGAAAAGTTGCGGTTTTGTCTCACCAGGGGTGATGGTCGGATTCGTGTTTATCGTCGAAGGAATTAGCGTTACACCGAGGCCTGTACTCTGGAGCGGGATCGATTTGGAGGTGGAGGGTCCGTCATGGTCTGGGGCGGTGTGTCACAACATCATCGGGCTGAGCTTGTTGTCATTGCAGGCAATCTCAACGCTGTGCGATACAGGGAAGACATCCTCCTCCCTCATGTGGTCCCCTTCCTGCAGGCTCATCCTGACATGACCCTCCAGCATGACAATGCCACCAGCCATACTGCTCATTCTGTGTGTGATTTCCTGCAAGACAGGAATGTCAGTGTTCTGCCATGGCCAGCGCAGAGCCTGGATCTCAATCCCATTGAGCACGTCTGGGACCTTTTAGATCGGCGGGTGAGGGCTAGGGCCATTCCCCCAAGAAATGTCCGGGAACTTGCAGGTGCTTTGGTCGAAGAGTGGGGTAACATCACACAGCAAGAACTGGCAAATCTGGTGCAGTCCATGAGGAGGAGATGCACTGCAGTACTTAATGAGGCTGGTGGCCACACCAGATTCTGACTGTTACTTTTGATTTTGACCCCCCCCCCCCTTTTGTTCTGGGACACATTATTCCATTTCTGTTAGTCACATGTCTGTGGAACTTGTTCAGTTTATGTCTCAGTTGTTGAATCATACAAATATTCACACATGTTAAGTTTCCTGAAAATAAACGCAGTTGACAGTGAGAGGACATTTATTTTTTTGCTGAGTTAAGTAGAAACATAACTCAAGGAATGAGTAATGATAACTTGGTTATATACATGCAGGGGTACAAGTTATTTAAAGTAGATATGTACATATAGGTAGGGATAAAGTGTCTAGGCAACAGGATAGATAATAAACAGTAGCAGCAGTGTGTGTGATGAGTCAAAATGGTCAGTGCAGATAGTCCGGGTAGCTATTTGGTAAACTATTTAACTAACTATTTAGCAGTCTTATGGGGCTAGAAGCTGTTCAGGGGCGAGACTTGGTGCATTGGTTCCGCTTTCCGTGCGGTAGCAGAGAGAACATTGTACAGTATGACTTGGGTGGCCGTAGTCTTTAAATGGCCTTCCTCTGAAAAAAGCTGGTATAGAGGTCCTGGATGGTAGGGAGCTCAGCCCCAGTGATGCGCCTTGCGATCGGATGCCAAGCAGTTGCCATACCAAGTGAAGATGCAATCAGTCAAGATGCTCTCAATGGTGCAGCTGTATAATATTTTGAGGATCTGCGAGTACATCCCAAATCTTTAAAGCCACTTGAGAGGGAAGAGGCATTATTGTGCCTTCTTCACGACTGTGTTGGTGTGTGTGGACCATGATAATTCCTTAGTGATGTGGACACAGAGGAACTTGAAGCTCTCGACCCTCTCCACTTAAGCCCTGTCTCCGTTTCCTGTGGTCCACAGTCAGCTCCTTTGTCTTGCTGATGTTGAGGGAGAGGTTTTTTGTCCTGGCACCACACTGTAAGGTCACTGACCTCTTCCCTATAGGTCATCAACCGTGATCAGGCCATCCACCATTGTGTCATCAGCAAACGTAATGATGTTGAACAGGGAGTACTGGAGGGGACTAAGCACACACCCCTGAGGGGCCCCCGTGTCTAGTGTGTGCATGTGGATGTGTTGTTGCCTACACTAACCACCTGGGGGAGGCCCGTCAGGTAGTCCAGGATCAAGTTGCAGAGTGAGGTGTTCAGTCCCAGGGTCCTGAACTTAGTGATGACCTTGGAATGCACTATAATGTGGAACACTGAACTATAGTCAATGAACACACAGAGGTGTTCCTCTTATCCAGGTGGGAGAGGGCAGTGTGATGTGCAATAGTGATTGCGTCATCTGTGGATCTGTTGGGGTGGTATGCAAATTGGAGTGGGTCCAGGATGTCTCGGATGATGGTGTTGATGTGAGCCATGACCAGACTTTCAAAGCATTTCATGGCTACAGATGTGAGTGCTATGGGGCGATAGTCATTTAAACGGGTTACCTTGGCATTTTTTGGCACATGGACTATGGTGGTCTGCTTGAACCATGTAGGTATTACAGACTGGGTCAGGGAGAGGTTGAAAATATCAGTGATGACACTTGCCAGCTGGTCAGCAGATGCTCTGAGTACGCATCCTGGTAATCCGTCTGGCCCAGCGGCCTTGTGAATTTTATCATGTTTTAAGGTCGTACTCACATTGGCTACATAGAGCGAGATCCCACTGTCGTCCGGAACAACTGTTGCTCTCATGTATGGTTTAGTGTTGCTTGCCTCGAAGCGAGCACAAAAGTTAGGTTTAGGTTAAGGGTTAGGTTAACGGTTAGGGAAATATGGATTTTGATGTTTTGGTCCCCACAAGGAGAGTAAAACGTGTGTGTGTGTGTGTGTGTGTGTGTGTGTGTGTGTGTGTGTGTGTGTGTGTGTGTGTGTGTGTGTGTGCGTATATGTGTGTGTGTGTGTGTATATGTGTGTGTGTGCGTATATGTGTGTGTGTGCGTATATGTGTGTGTGTGCGTATATGTGTGCGTGTGCGTATATATGTGTGCGTGTGCGTGTGCGTGTGTGTGCGTGTGCGTGTGCGTGTGTGTGTGTGTGTGTGTGTGTGCGTATATGTGTGTGTGTGCGTATATGTGTGTGTGTGTGTGTGTGTGTGTGTGTGTGTGTGTGTGTGTGTGTGTGTGTGTGTGTGTGTGTGTGCGTATATGTGTGTGTGTGCGTATATGTGTGTGTGTGTGTGTGTGTGTGTGTGTGTGTGTGTGTGTGTGTGTGTGTGTGTGTGTGTGTGTGTGTGTGTGTGTGTGTGTGTGTGTGTGTGTGTGTGCGTATATGTGTGTGTGTGTGCGTATGTGTGTGTGTGTGGGTGTGCGTATATGTGTGTGTGTGCGTATATGTGTGTGTGTGCGTATATATGTATTTGTGTTTCTGTGTGACTCACTCCCTCGTGCCTTGCTTACAGATTAGCTGAGATAGACTGATGGACACATACTCAATACCAAACTGACAAAGTGCACAGTGACACCAACATGAAGGAGGCTCTGAGCGCAACCGACAGGGACGTTATTCCAATGAGCAAATTACATTACAGGCAAAAACTGTACATTCGTACATCATACACATTACATTGTACTGTCTATGTCCCTAATGGCACCCTACAGTATTACGTATGTAGAGTACAGCCCATAGGGCTCTAGTCAAAAGTAGTGCACTTCAAAGGGAATTGGGTGCCATTTGGATGCAGACACAATGTTCTAAATGCTTTCCAGGGACATCGTCTTTTCTCATCAAACGAGTCTGTTTTTTGTCAAGTGTGTATTTTATATTGTTTGATACACATTGAATTATAGGTACTCGATACTATTGGACCTGTACGTCTGAATATCCTCTGACTGTACAGCCAATGTACAGTCACAGACTCGTAATCACTCCTTGACAATGCCTGCATTCCAAATGGCACTCTATTCTTCATAGGGCTCTGCACAAAAGTATTGCACTAAATAGTGAATAGGTTGTCATTTGGGATGTGTCTAAGATGTCTCGGTGGGAGAACATTTTCAGATGTGTCTTTGAGTGAGATTATTGTCTCATGATTTTTCATATCCAACAGTGTTAATGTCATGTCAGGCCGACACGCTAATATGCTTCATTCGATTGCGTGTGCGTTTGTGTCTTCATGTGTGTGTGCACACGTGTATGTGCACGTGCGTGCGTGTGTGTGCTCGTGCGTGCTTCGGTCAGCGTAACCTTGCGCTTCCTTCCACAGCGGCTTGATGAATTTCCACTTCAATTCAAATGGAGGAGAAGGGATTACAGAGTATTAGTGCAGGTCTGTGGTAACTCCAGTTCCTAATCTCTTCTTGAAACGTACTGGTCATGTCCAGCAAAAGTATAATGATCTTTATTCAATTATGCTAACCCGTTTTAAAGGTTGCTGCGTTTTATGTCATTTATATGTCTCTGTGCCTCATTTCCAAACCCAGGGGAGGATTTTTTATTTAGACATGATTGAAGTACGTAGTGTTCACACACCGATGATGAGGATATGATCACTTTAGCAGAGTAGAGAATTAAAACAGCAGCATTTACCGTTCTGAAAAGGCAATAAAAAAAATGGATACTTCTATTTGAATAAACCTAGGGGAAGGGTTTTTATTCAGACAATGAGGCACTAGTAATTGTTCATTTACACATTAACAATGACAATATAATAATTTAAGTGAAGCAGTAGTAGGCAGGGTCAAAACAGCTAGGTGTAACACCATCAAAAAGGAACAAAAAAAGCATAACCTCTCATTGGAATTCGAACAGACAAGGTGGTCAATATAGACACAACAGCTACTCACGTACAGCACTGAAAAAAGTTTGTAGTGTTATGCAGTGGGATTATTTTCCGTGCATGTTCACATCATCTTGGCAGCATGAAACGAGGATGTGGTCTTTTTCAAAGCCTGGTAATTGTATGAAGTCGATATTACAACCGTCAGAATGAACGTGATTACGATATCAGATAACAAAACGTTATTCCCAGTAGAGACGCTGAGTGATGATTAACGCACAGTGATAGTGAGCCAACAGTGGTTTAAATTCATATACTTCAACATCATGATCTAGTCCTTTAAAACCAACAAAAGCAGCTGCCTTCAATTAGCCATGAAGTGGTAGCCCTTGAATGTGCCGGGCCTGGACCAACAGCATCATAACCCATTTGCTATTCCCATCAATGCAGCAGATGTACATATTGTCTGGAATTAAACTGGAATTAAACTGGAATAAACATGCTTCTCCAAAAGTGATCGCCTTTTGGTTTAATTTCAGATAATATAATATATGCCATTTAGCAGATGCTTTTATACAAAGCGACTAACAGTCATGCATGCATACATTTTACATATGGGTGTTCTTGAGATTCGAACCCGCTATCGCGTTGCAAGTGTCACGATCTACCAATGGAGGTACAGAAGACCACATATCCATTGCCATGTAGTCATGTAGGTTCACAGAGTGTTTCGAGTGATTTCGCTGACATGAGCTGGCCCGCAGCACGTCCATCGTTTTCAGAATGACTGTTCAGCGGTCAGTCATACCTCTCGCTTGACTGCGTCAACAAACAGCCTAACAGCAGCAGGGCTAGTTTTCATTTGGGTTGTATAAACATTGGATGAGCTAGCAAGACCCTGGCAGATACAGCTGATTGACTGTGGAGGAGTTCACGTCCGGATTGAATGAAACCACACACACGCACTCGTCTGAAATCCCTGCGGCAAGCAACGAGCAAAACAATTCATTAGGCCATCAAATTACAGGAAGCATCTCTCGCTGCCCGTCACACCCAGTGTGAGAGCAAGTAATTGGGGCTTCAAAATTATGTCAATTTCCTGCAAATGGGGAGCAATCAGGTCCCATTACGATATGGTCATGCTTTCACACGGCTGTAATGGATGTATCTAGAGATAAGAATAATCAGAGGATATATCAAGAAGGGTGCTGGGACACGTCTCGCCGTCAACCTGGCATACATGTAACTTAGTATACTGCTCTACCAAGCAAAAATGCAGTAACTGTTCATAGCGAGGAAGTGAGAAAAATTGCTTTTGTTTACCTTGGTTTCACAGTAACTTTATAACATGATCCCCATTTTATCCAATACAATAGAGGTCGGTCATAGGCCCTGAAAAGTGTGTGTGTGTACATGTTTTCTTTCTCTCTCTGTCTGTGTGTGTGTGTGTGTGTGTGTGTGTGTGTGTGTGTGTGTGTGTGTGTGTGTGTGTGTGTGTGTGTGTGTGTGTGTGTGTGTGTGTGTGTGTGTGTGTGTGTGTGTGTGTGTGTGTGTGTGTGTGTGTGTGTGTGTGTGTACATGTTTTCTTTCTCTGTCTGTGTGTGTGTGTACATGTTTTCTTTCTCTGTGTGTGTGTGTGTGTGTGTGTGTGTGTGTGTGTGTGTGTGTGTGTGTGTGTGTGTGTGTGTGTGTGTGTGTGTGTGTGTGTGTGTGTGTGTGTGTGTGTGTGTGTGTGTGTGTGTGTGTGTGTGTGTGTGTGTGTGTGTGTGTGTGTGTGTGTGTGTGTGTGTGTGTGTGTGTGTGTGTGCACTTGCCCAGGTGCCCTGACCTTCTATGTATTTGTTTTTGGTTGGGGTTGGGCTTTTTTCAATAAGTGAGAGATGAGTCTCATGCGAAAGCTTAAAAAACCTTTTGGAATATTTATACTATTGATATATTGATCGTAACAATAGTACATTACATGAACACAGGTATGTGGACACCTGCTCGTTGAACATCTCGTGGATCTAATATGGAGTTGTTCCCCCTTTTGCTGCTATAACAGCCTCCACTCTTCTGGGAAGGCTTTCCACTAGATGTTGGAAAATTGCTGCAGGGACTTTCTTCCATTCAGCCACAAGAGCATTAGTGAGATTGGGCACTGATATTGGGTGATTAGGCCTGGCTCGTAGATAGTGTTCCAAATCATCCCAAAGGTATTCGATGGGATTGAGGTCAGGGCTCTGTGCAGGCCAGTTAGGTTCTTCCACACCAATTTCGTCAAACCATTTCTGTATGGACCTCGCTTTGTGCAAGGGGGCATTGTCATGTTGGGCCTTCCCCAAACTGTTGCCACAAAGTTGTAAGCACAGAATCTTATACAATGTCATTGTATGCAGTAGCGTTAAGATTTCCCTTCACTGGAACTAAGGGGCCTAGCCCGTACCATGAAAAACAGCCCTAGACCATTATTCCTCCTCCACCAAACTTTACAGTTGGCACTATGCATTCGGGCAGGTGGTGTTCTCCTGGCATCCGCCAAACCCATGTTCGTCTGTCGGAATGCCAGATGGTGAAAGATGATTCATCACTCCAGAGAATGCGTTTCCACCTCTCCAGAGTCCAATGGCGGCGAGCTTTACACCCCTCCAGTCGACGCTTGGCATTGCGCATGGTGATTTTAGACTTGTGTGCGGCTGCTCTGGCATGGAAAGCTATTTCATGAAGCTCCAGACTAACAGTTACTGTACTGACATTGCTTCCAGATGTAAGTACAACTGCAACACTTACTATTGGAACTCAGTAGTGAGTGTTGCAACCGAGGACAGATGATACTTACGTGCTATGCGCGTCAGCGCTCGGCGGACCCAATCTGTGAGCTTGTGTGGCCTATCACTTTGCAGCTTGTTGCTTGTAGACGTTTCCACTTCACAATAACAGCAATTACAGTTGACCGGGGCAGCTCTAGCACAACATATTTTTGTATATATAGCGTCTCGATAGTATCAATATATACGTGTGTATATACACATCAATACATATTGATGTATTGACACAATTGATACTTTATTGTTTTCTGCTCCCAGGCAAAAACAAATGTTATTTATTTATTATTTTGAATCTGACACTCATTTGAGATGTTTACAAGGATATCAGTTTTCAAGTTGAAACAGTCATATTACCGTAATGACTAACTCATTAGAGCAGATGAATCAGACAAAGAGCGATACAAGGTAGAGCTTCATTAACACTTTTCATTGATTTAATCTATGATTCATTCAGGCTACAGAAACAATGCACAGCCCCATTTTATGTTACTCAGGGGACTTGAGGTATTTGTTTAGTACCTCGCTGGCAAAGAACCGATTTGTGTTTGCTACCAGTGCATTCATAGTGTTAGCTTTGATGCAATGTACAGTGCCTTCAGAAAGTATTCACGGCCCATGTCTTTTCAACATGTTGTTGTGTTACAGCCAGGGCTCCCACGGATAAAAAGCTGAAATCACTACTTTCATTCATCTGCTTGCTCTCATATTTAGCCTCACATTGAAGTGTTTAACCATTTTATTTTCAGGACAACCAGGGCTACGAGTAGAACACAAAACAATTTGACATAAACAGTTGCATTCATGAGTTGTATGGACAAATGTCAATAAACAAATATGCTCCGCCACATAGTACAGAAATTGTTTTCTCAGTGGAAAATGAATATCTAACTAGTCTGTGATAACGGTGTGGAGTTCGGAGTTCGTGACAGCAACTATGTGAGCTTATTACAGTATTATAGGCACTGTGTCCTGGGATTTTCTATGCTCTTCGATGTAGAAGAACCTCTTACCTTCTAAGGACTCTGGTGTGGATTGTGAGTGTCACGGAGAAAAAGCGGTTAGTGTTCGTGAGTCTCAGCTTTTCGTGGATGGGTCATAAGAGTTTGCAGCTCAAACCAGCCGTTTTTGTGAGAATAACCATTTTGGGGATCTGCTCTTGACTCAAAAACACAGCCCTAGCTTAACCCACGTCAATTACAGACTAATGGTTGGTATCAGCGGCTGCAGAATAAATAGACAAATCCAAAATGCAACAACAGCGGTCTGTAGTTCAAGCACATGTTTAAAAGGGGTTCGTCCAAAACGTTCCAGCGTGACCGTGGGACTCAAGAGGTTGTTGTTGGTGTTAAAAACCTGTAGACTGCAGCCTACTGCACCAGTCTAATTGGTGTAATGTCAGCTGACGCAACACTCAGGTTTCCTGTCTGAACCAGCTGCACTTGATTTGATTTTAATCAGTGAGATGAAACAGAGTGATATTCAGTTCCTTTTCCATTTCCACTGAATCCTACTGAAAGGCTGAAAGGGCAGGACATTGAGAATATGTGAATAACAGGTTAACAATGGGTACGAGGTGCTGACCTGTTGCACCCTCTACGACCACTGTGATTATTATTATTTGACCCTGCTGGTCATCTATGATGACCGTGCTTCTACATCCGCATTGCTTGCTGTTTGGGATTTTAGGCTGGGTTTCTGTATAGCACTTTGTGACATCGGCTGATGTAAAAAGGGCTTTATAAATACATTTCATTGATTGATTGTCACGGTCGTGTGTAGAGACGGACCAAGGCGCAGCGGATGTAGAGTTCCACATATGTATTATAAAGTCAAACTTAGCAAACAAAACAACAAACAATAACCTACGAACCGTGACTAACGAGATGCTACGTGCACAAACTCAAAACACAAAATTCAATATCCCACAAACACAGGTGGGAACAAACACTACTTAAATATGATCCCCGATTAGAGACAACGATTACCAGCTTCCTCTAATTGGGAATCATACAAAATCACCAGCATAGAAAATTAAACCTAGAACCCCACATAGAAATAATAAACTAGAACACCCCCCAGTCACGCCCTGACCTACTCCACCATAGAAAATAAAGGCTCTCTATGGTCAGGACGTGACATTGATTGATGGTATGATGACCAGTGTGGCTAACTGTTTTGGTTTGTTTGGTTCCCCTATGATGTGAATCCTATTTTCTGCATATTAAAAAATGTGTGTGCACCTTGAGTGGGTTGGATGATTCTAAGGGGGAGAATGCCTGGCTTCAAAGATTGGAAACCTGCAATATGAACATTTATTGGTTCAGTAAAACAAGGTTTCCATGAAATTGGATTAAAGTAACAAGATCAAACATATATCGAAGGATTCCATAAATAATCCAATTGTACCCTATAATGTATGCTATTTTTTCCAAGAATGTACAATTCTATACACAGCTGGCATAGTACATTACTACAGAACAGAAGGAATACAATCTGTTTGTTTGTTTGCTGTTCAATTTTGACAGAGCACATATTTCACAACTTCCACTGTTGATTTCGCAATGTTCACAAAAGTATTGATTTGTTCCCTACGTTTGAGATAGGATCAGATATGCATACAGTATCTAGGTGTAATAGCTACTGTTAAAGCACTCACTTTGTCTCCAATGTCAAACCTGTCTCTGATTTGATTGCATGCACAGCGAACAAACTCATCAGTCAAGACGACATGGCATGAAAAAACTGCTCTTTTATTTAGGACATTTTACATTTAACCAGCTGTTTATATTGACTTCCTCTTCAAGTTCACCCTTTTCAATGTGTCATTTGCAGGAGAACACGTTTTCTGAGGACTCATTAGGGTAATTGTTTTATCTCTCTGGTTGGCCTTGAAAGCCTTGCCTGTCCTGTTTTGATATTGGGGGAAAGCCCTCAAGAGTAACTCTGTGAGTAATTGTACCATTCCCAGCAAGGCTGAGTCACCCAGTGTATTCCCACTAACTCTGGGGTTCTTTGTCAATATTCTTTCCTCAATCCCTTGAGTCCTATTTTCCCGTCCTCTCCGACCACACTTTCTCAAAATAGTGGGAAGCGAGGTTCAAGCGAGATTCAAAAAGAGAAAACAACATATAAGTTCCTCAAATCCTCTCTACGAATCCCTCTAAAATGTCCAGAAGGCAACGGGAGAGAGGACCGCAGGATAGGACACAAGGAATCAATGAAGGACTATTGAGGAACACCCAGGGGCTGTGGAGATAGCCATATGTTCCTCACAGTCCCAGCAGCAGCCAGTCAGCAGCCAGGCAGTATGCTGGGCCCATCTCCATCTCACACACCTTGTGGCAGACGACACAGGAGACATCCCAGTGATCTCAACTGACCCCATCACATCCCAACAGGAGCCACGTGCGTGTGACTCTGTGTGTGTGTGTGTGTGCGTGTGGCTCAGGGTCGCAAAACATTCAATCGTTTTTATGTGTTGTAGGAATAGCAGTAGTGCACCCTAGGGATGAAAGAGATCCATCAAAGCCCTAGAAACAACCCAGAGAGTGTAACACAGCATCTCTTCTCTTTGCTGTTTTTAAAGTGTCGAGGTTCAAGGTCCTTGAAGCATAACGCATCTGTTTATTGGCCATCTATTATCTGTTCGTGTCAAGGCCAAGTCACAAATCTACCAGAGAGTTCAGCTGCGAAAAATCTTCAGGACGATTTGCTTCTACCATGTAATGATACTCCCTGTGGGCCATGTGTTAACTTTCCAGCCTTCCATCAACACACTCAGATGATACAGTACGGTGTGCTTACAGTGTGCTCATGTCTCCTCCTTCCTCCTCGATCCCTGCCCCTCCTTCACTCCCCTGAAGAAAGTTTGGGCTCTTTAATTCCAATTTGTTCAATTTAGCGGTGACTTACGTTTAATGCATGCGGAAGCAATTAGAGTGCTGGCAAATGCTCAATCTTGCAATTTGCTGGTGCAGTCAAGATAGGCCAGATATTTACATAATTTCTATGTGGAATTATTCAGCCTCTACATAGCCTATGCATTGCTCATTCTGGATGTGTCTTCAGTTTGCTATAATGTTTGTCAAGCCTAAAAATGGTGGGCATACATTTTCTAAGCGCCTACAAATATTGTAGCATACTTTGCAAAGAAGTGTTCTTACGTAAACGTAAATGTTTGCAGTAACTGCAATTACGTCAAGTCTGGATGAAATACTAGAGATGGCTCAACTTCCAAAAGAGAGGGGATATATTTTCATATAAGATTGATGTTCAGAACATGATTAATCATGACAAACCTGGCTCTCTAAAACGCCAATGGCATACTCAACGTTCAGTCTACCCTATACATCAGTCGAAAGCACTCGTGTATATTTTCCCTCAAAGATAATTTAACGTTCAAGTGGCTAAGGTCAATGGATTCATGGTCTACTGGAAGCGAACAGACGACGGTATGGACTGAGACGGAGTGAGTGACGCGGTCGGTTGTACCGAATGAGTCCATACACACCTCAAGACAACGCCTAATGTTGAATTGTGACGTGCCACAGGGCCACAGGCCATGGGCTTAGACGCGTGTTCAAATGCCAAATAGGTAGCCAATGACCTTGAGACCTGCCAATCTGTCCTAGACTTGGCGCAGTCAGAGATTGTGAAAATCCTTTCACCCCCTAGAGCGGCCATTACCTGACACTCAGAGGAGGCTATCTTGTCAGCCATCTAAGCCTGACCAAACAATCACAAAGTCTGTCAGAAAACAGATACATACAGGTAATTAGAAAACTCCTTTGCTATGACTAAGTCAATGTGTGCGTCCAGCCGTGTGAAAACAACAGATGAAAGATCTGCCACAAGCAAATAGCTTTTTTCCTCTTATCATGGCAAATGTGTTAGACATGAGCGTTTCCTTTGTGTACATAAGTCTTTTTTTAATTGGATGATATGCCTCGTAGACTTCAGAACAACAACAAAGTGGCTGTGTCATTGCTCTATTGAGACATGAGAACTCTGGATTACAAATCGAGCACTTAAACATCTAAGTACATATTTTAATTTCCTTCTTTGGCTTGAATGTGATCCAAGAGCCAGCACAGATAATTTAGTTAGTTCTTAGAGATGATGCATTGCTATATAATTCAACATTCAATATAATACCTCTCCAGATCATGAAGACAAGAGCAATCTCCCTGATATAAGAGGAATAATCATTTATATCAATTTAGCATACACTTTAACACTAGAAGTGCTGAGGCAGTCATTCTGAATGCATATTAATTAAAAATGTAAATATCTCTGCATTTTTTTATGTCATGCAGCCCTCCGTCCTTGACTTTTTCTGGATAAAACACACATATGTTGTTTGGATTTCGATATCACAAACATAATTTGTATTTTAAGCAGTTTCAAGAGGAAATGTCCTCCAGACATTTGATTTCTGTATAGTATCAGAAACTCTGAAGAAACTAGCTCTATTTCAAAATATCATTTTTTTTTTTTTACATTTTGGATAATCCATGATAGATTGACCACAGTAGAAGTAGTTTACTTGGCTTTGTTGTGCTCTAAACAAAGCTACCCTTTGTACGATCCTGAGGTCTGTCAAGGTTTAAGAGACTTCTGTTCGGGCTATTGAGTTCTCCGCTGGACTGACGAGCTCCTAGCAGTCGAATCGACAATGACACCCCGTAACCATGGTAACGGGCAGGAAGGGAAGGGGCGGGAATAGGACTTGCGAGTGCGTAGGATTCTCGATTGCAGCGCTTCAATTTGTCATGGTAGGAAAATGGTGCCGCCGTGTAAAAACCCATCAAAACCTAACCAAGCGCTCCCCTTCCCCACAGCCACAACCCGTGTCCATACATAACACCATCAGTGTCCAATACCACTAGCCACAGTTTATGAAACCTATGAAGAAAAAGTTACAAGTAAGCTAAAGAGAGTGACATTGCAAGAAAAATAAATAACTTTCTCAACTGTGGTGGCTAGACCGTTTGTGAACGCTAGACATTTCTCTGGGGGCTGTTTGACTTAATTCTCCTACTGCTGAGAGACATGAGAAAATGAAAACGTATTCAAAAATATAGCTTCTGTTCTGCCAAATTATATTTGGAAGGAAATTAAATCAAAGACTATATATGCCCCTTATTTGCCAGGAGGATAATAAGGACCCTACTTGATTATCTTCTATTTTCTCCTCATATCTCTTCTCATTCCTTCAGCTTGGGCCCAGAGAGTCAGACCAGAGAAGGAGTTGGCTCTAACCAGACCTGGGCTCAAATAGTGTTTGTTTTCTTTCAAATATGTGGAGCGTATTGATTGAGCCTGATCTGGAGCGCCAGATGGGCAGAGTTTGCACTTTCGGGACTACTCTATTGGTTCCATTGCGCCAGACATGCTTAATCAAGCGCAGTTGGATTATTTGAAAGAAAACCACTATTTGAACCCAGGTCTCGTTCTTCTAACTGCTCCACACACTGATGAAGCCGGCCTGTACCTCATGCCCTTTGTTTCTCTTCTATTTTCCCTCTCTCCTCTCTTCTTTCTCTCTCATCTCTTCCTAATGAAACTCATTATTTCTAGTCTTATCTAAATGCCACCCTTCCAAAGGAATTCAATTTCAATATTGCTGACACAGTGGTCAGCCAGCCGGCCGCAAGAAATGGCATCATGTACTGACTGCTCTTCGTAACAAACCGCACCGCATGATGAGGGGAACAGGTTCGCCCACGCCTCATGGCCCCCGTTCTCAAAGACACAGTGCCCTATATCATGATTCAATATGACTGCTGTGAGCTGCACACACTAGCATCATTGCCAAGTCATGGGCTTTATCAATACCATCAATACCATCAATCCATCTTCTATATCACACTGTCATTAAAGTTAGCGAGAAGCCTATAGTCTAATGGATGGCGCTTTGATTGTACAGGTTAAGGTCTTTCCCAATGGCAGGTGGCATTCATTCTCGTTAATGAAGATGGCGAAGTCGATATCTGCTGCTGTGACCAATAGGGATTAGCTCCATGTTAGGATCAGTAGCATTCTTCACTAGGACATTAATTAATAACGAAAGTCGATGGTTGCCTATCGCTTGTGCTCACATGGTGTGTCCTCCCTGTAATGTAAGTGATATCTGATGAATTCTCACAGAGAGAAAAAAAACAAAAGATCTGTATGCCTACCACTTCCACAAAATATTGGATTTTATAAGTCATACAGTTATTTTAAGTGCTCATTAGCTGTCCCAAAAGGACATTTGTGAACGGACTTCCTTTTAATCCACATTTCCCGTGAACTGAATTCACAGGAATAACCACATTCCCGTATTTCCTTCAGAGGTGAGTTCTGTGTCTGATCTATTTCTTTTTTCTTTCTTTTTTAAGTCCATGGCCAAGGAAACATTTACATAGACACATAGCTGTAAACATCCGCCGTGTTTGCATCAAGGCATACAGTGAGCTTTCATAAATATTATGTTGACTTAATGTCTCAATCTGATGAATCCATTTATGGAAAAGTGTGACTAAAAAACATGGAAAGAATAACCCAGGGCCTGTATTCACACTCTCAGTGTATGTGCTGATCTAGGATCAGTTTAGCCTTTTAGTTCACAATGGAGAGAAAAAGGGCATTGACAGGGGGGGACCTGATCCTAGATAAGCACTCCTACTCTGAGACCCTCTAGTGGTTAGAGCGTTGTGCCAGTAACCAAAAGGTTGCTGGATCTAATCCCCGAGCTGACAAGGTAAAAATGTGTCGTTCTGCCCCTGAGCAAGGCAGTTAACCCACTGTTCCCCGGTCGCCGAAGACATAGATGTCGATAAGGCACCCCCCCGCACCTGGTTGGATTAAATGCGGAAGACACATTTCAGTTGAAGGCAGTCAGTTGTACAACTGACTAGGTATCCCCCTTTTCCTTTTTTATGAACACAGGCCCAGTAGTCTACACCAAGGTGCTATGTTCAGCTGCTCACAAAGCAACAACGCTAAGTGTTTCAATAAGTTTGGTTTAAAATGTAACAGGGATGAACGTGTCTTTGGTGACCGGATGAGAGATGCTCTTTGAAAATTGGGTGGGAATGGATACTTAATCTCGATACCAAAAAAAAGAAAAATGTGGATATTAATATTAATAATAAGTGTTGATATCGGTGTCAAGGTTTTGTAGGATCCTAGCAATAATCTAAGTTATGTTGACGCCATTTGAAATATGTTAAAGATGAAGTGAATTATTTTGCAATGTAATGGGCCAGGGGAAACTCTAATCCATGTTGTTCAGATTTCTTTAAACAGCCACTACAAACCTTAGCCGCAGCACGCTTAAAAATCAAATGAAGTGATAGGGGCACTGAACTTCCCCTTTATATATATTTTGTATTTATTTAACCTTTATTTAACTAGGAAAGTCAGTTAAGAACAAATTCTTATTTACAATGACAGCCTACCCCGGCCAAACCCAGATGACGCTGGGCCAATTGTGCGCCGCCCTATGGGACTCCCAATCATGGCCGGATGGGATGCAGCCTTTAACATTGCCTAACCGTGAACAGAAAAAGGGGTTTGATTACTGGAACTGACCAGTATAACTAAAGCTTACCTCCGTAATTAAAGCAGCACGAGAAAGAACATGGTGAGAAGTAGAGAAGTAAGTGAGGTGAACAAAGGTTTACACAAAACCCTATTTGACTTGGCCCAAAAAGTCGTGTATACTACCAGATGGTTTATTTAAACAGGATTTGGAACACAAATACGGTAACAAAAAGGGAGTTGGGAAACAAGTTACCCTGACTTTCACTGGCAACAAGATATAACGGCAGTAAGATTAATGGACAAAATGTACAAAATGTACAAAATGTTTATTTTGTATTATTTCATGCCACCAGTCTGGACATTGTTAAATTGCACTTCTTCTCAGAGTGGGTCAGTTTCTCTTTCCTTCTGCATGTCCTACATCGACAGCTCCTCTGTACTGATAGGATAGAGACTGCTGGCACACTGGGGTGAATCTGAAAAGTATTACCTCTGTTCCTCGTATCCTCTCTCCTTGCATCCTCACACCCTATTGGAGGAGAAGCTCCAAGGTCCCTCCCATCTGACTTTCTCCTCCAATGGGGTTTGAGAAGGAGGCAACGAGACAAGAGGAATCATGCAAAGACTACTGAGATTCACCCTTGGACTCTCCAGCCTTGTTTTTCCCTTTAGTTTGTAGGCTAAGATTCAATTCTTAACCTGATGCTCCAAGGCAAAGCCCCAAACTATGGGGATGTTTATTGTCTTGGCTGATACTCTCCGTCCTGGGGCGGAGGGAGGTTGTGCCCCTCTGACATTAACAGTATTTTCCCACAGCTGAGGGAGGGAGTGTTGTGGGATGTGGGTGTCCCTGACCCTTTTTGGGAGTCTTTGGGAGTATTTTCCCCCTTTTTCGCCTGTGGACTGCAATAGGATGGTGTCCCAATGCTCCTGTCATGGAAGTTGTCGCCTTGTTTTTACAAGGAGGCTTCTCTGTGGGCTGTCCAGAGATTTTTCTCTGTAAAGCTGACAGATATTCCCAGATTTTCCTTGATTTTTTCTTGACTGTCCTCCTGCAGATTTTTTTATTGTGTGCCATTTTACAACTTAAGGGACTGTTTTGTCAGAAATTCCTTTTAGACTACAGTTGCAAACAAATACGTTTTGTTGCTGACTAGAATAGTGAATATTTTGATAATTACAGAACCTCTGAATGTTATCTTTGAAATGCAGGAATCACGCCAGATGTACGTATGTCCTTAGACAATGCTTTTAGTTTGAAAAACAAAAGGGAAAATTATAACCACAAATAGGTGCTATGTCCTCCTAAAACTGGTTATAACTCCATTTCTGTTTGTGATATTAAGATCCTAACACCGACATTGTGTGTAAAGGCTTTTTCAGGAAAAGTCGGGGATTACATAAAAAATGGCAGAGAAAAAAAATCAGGAGCAGTCAAAATGACCGCTTTAGCGGTTCTAGTGTTAAGTGAACATACAAACTTTTTGTTTGGGTTTACAAAAACACAATAGTTTCTTAGCTCTTTCACAAAACTGTCATCAGCAGTGCAGGGCCTCCAAATTGAATACATAGTCATGTTGCACTTTTTGGGAAGGTTTAAGCCGGAAAGCTGGAGTCTGAGAGTGTTTTTTTAGCATATGTGAGTGTCTTTATCATCTCCCTCTCTAGTCTACTCTGGACCCTGGGAGGACAAGCCAAGCTCCGACAACTTTATCCAGATGAATGGGCTCTAAATGAGAGCCGCTGATAGAGCCTTTAAACTCTTGACGCCCAGTGGTGCGAGCGAGATGTGAGCGACGTGTTGATCTCTCAGACTGAAATGTCGAGACTGCACTGTCGGCGCTGGTATCTGTCTGTCTGTCCGAGAGACTGAGAGACTGAGGGACTGAGGGAATGGACATTACAGCAGCAGACTTGGGTTCAACAAGTGTTTGTTTATCTTTCGAAGGATTTTAGCCATTTGATTGCCCGGAGTACCAAATGAGTTAGTTTTGCACTATTGTGCAATTCCATTGGATTCAATGCAGTCAATTAAACGCAGCTGAAGTATCTGAAGGAAAACAAAAAAACTATACTATTTGAACCCAGTTTGTATGGTTTGCATCTGTGTCTACTTGTCTGAGAGGCAGAGGGAATGGAGAACATTAAAGTACCTTGGCTGTGTAGAGAGGTGATGACAGACTCCGGCCACCCTACAGGCTCTCTGTTACCCCTGTCATAATCCAGTCATGCATATGAAGACAGAAGAAGTGATCCAAATGGAACCAAACAGGGCTTTAGCAGAGCAAACGCATTGTTTTTGATGTAACCAAATGAGGCCCTTAGGCAAGGAATGCATATTTGGAATGTATCGATGAAATATTGCAAATATATTGGTTGGAATTCTATGGCTTGTGGAGTTACATCTATGCCAGAGTTAACTAGGGTAACTATTTACTCCAGTTACACCATATCTAAAGGATCACATAGTTTACTGTGCCTTCACAGATTAAGGGGGAATCTGGGTGATGACCATTGAGAGCAAGAAACCCAAGATCAAGTCCATTACTTCCAACCAGCCGAAAGAAGTGTCTTGATTGGTTCGGGACAGATGCTGAGATTATCTGTTGTCCAATGAGCCTGCAACTTGGACGTAACATTTTGCTCCCATAAATCCTTGTATCTACCTGCGGGTTCTGTTTTTGGCAACAGAGCAGCGCACAAGGTAGCGGACTGTGGCATAACAAAAGGTCCCAGGTTAAAATACCAAAAGGGACACTGACTGCTACGCTATAACACTTTGAACCCAGTGCACACTCAATGAGCATTCATCAGCGGAGAAGAGAAACATGTTGAGTGTAAATTATGCCGGATAAGGACGTCAGCTAAGCAAATCAAATATAACAGAACTCGAGTCCAGACAGACCAGGCTTATTCCTTAGAGTAGTGGTTCCCAAACTTTTATAGTCCCGTACCCCTTCAAACATTCAACCTCCAGCTTCGTACCCCTCTAGCACCAAGGATCAGTGCACTCTCAAATGTTGTTTTTTGCCATCATTGTAAGCCTGCCACACACACACTATACGATACATTTATTAAACATAAGAATGAGTGTGAGTTTTTGTCACAACCCGGCTCGTGGGAAGTGACAAAGAGCTCTTATAGGACCAGGGCACAAATAATAATCTAATAATAATCAATAATTTTGCTCTTTATTTAACCATCTTACACATAAAACCTTATTTGTTCATCGAAAATTGTGAATAACCCATCACAGGTTAATTAGAAGGGTGTGCTTGAAAGGATGCACATAACTCTGCAATGTTGGGTTGTATTGGAGAAAGTCTCAGTCTTAAATCATTTTCCACACAGTCTGTGCCTGTATTTAGTTTTCATGCTCGTGAGGGCCTAGAATCCACTCTCACATAGGTACGTGGTTGCAAAGGGCATCAGTGTCTTAACAGCACGATTTGCCAAGGCAGGATACTCTGCGTGATTGGATGTTAATTATTAATTAATGTGATTGGATGTTAGTTATTTGACTAGGCTACCTGTATTTGACATTGTGTTGTTATTTCGCTGAACAGTAGATGGTTTCATTTTATTTTTGGAGGTGAAACGAGGCTACTCAGGCGAGAGAAAAAAAACTCACCCAAATGTATAGCCCAGTTGGAAAATCAAAATGGACTGTTTGAAAATGTGAATCACATTTTTATTTGGCGTACCCCCGACGGCATTGCGTGTACCCCAGTTTGGGAATACACGCCTTAGAGGAATGGCATTTGAAAACTCTTGTTGTTCTAATCTATAGATCTTTTTTTCGATCCGTTGTAATCTAGACATATTGCCAGTGAAGGATTCTTACCAGAAGGGTAAAGAAAAAGAGTACTATTTTTGGTCTTCTTCGGAGCACTCGAGACATTCTTTATTATATAAATGCACGCAATAAGTAGGGATATTTGGGCAAGTCTTTCCGTGGGAGGGAAAAGCAATCAGGTGCTAAACCCTGCCTCCCTTTGTGTTTGCTCCAACAGGCTTCTCTGATTTAGGAGGGGAGAGAAAGGGAGGAAGCCGATACACTATGGCACCAATACAACTCACTCTCCCCCCTCTCTGTCTTCCTCACACACACTTTCTTTCCCTCTCCAGCTCTCTCGCTCTTTCTCCATAAACTACAGACACACACTCTCTTCCTTCTCCAGTCCTCCCTTTGCTCTCTCTCCGCTCCTTTCTCTCTTTCTCCATAAACTGCCTTTCCCAACATTAAGTACAGAGTGCCGAGATTAGAAGGCTACTGATTAAAGGAGTGAGGATGCATCTTCTCCTGTCATGACTCAGAAATATAAAGATAAAAAGACGACTACAGACAGGATCTATATTTGATCACTCTTTTGTTGCTGAGAATTTGACTGTGCCATAGGAAATGCAAGATAAGCTCAGTGATTTACATAAATTTACTGAAAACCCTCACTAACACAGATAAAACAAATTGCGACAATAGAGGTCAAATTAAGATCCTACATCTGAACACTTCAGACTGGCAGAAAGATGGTCCCTCACACCGTGATAAACTCCTTGTTATTTCCTTCCATAAAAGATCACAATGTTGGATTACGCCACTTGCATCAGGTGAATAAATTATCATTTTAACCTCAAAAAACATGGAACGCAGGTTGAAAGTCACTGGGTAACTTTTATTACCAGAGTAGAAATTGAAGTCTGTTGCCAACTCCATGTTGCCATAGCTGGGTTGTATTCACAAGTAATCAAACGGTGTCAAGCGGACCAAAATGGGGAGGGACTACCTGAACTTGCCCAATGACAAACTTTTGTTTTTGTTGAAAAACATTTTGTTACGGTTACACCAATGAAGAGGACCCCTGTTTACAACATTTTGTTCCAGCTGTAAGTAACATGTTGAATACAGAGAAATATGATAGGATAAACGCGATGTACCCCGGTGTCCTATGCGTAATTGGATCTAAACAAAGTTTTATTGGACTGTCCAACCAGGCTAGGTTTATGCTGATTAGATGAGACTGAAGAACATGTGTAGAGTGGATTTGGCCCAAATGGTAGCTGTCTGTGTGTTCTAAATGACTCACACTTATGTCTGTGTCAAGGACGCGAGGGCTTATTCAGTATTAGAAAATGAGATGCCGCGGACAAAGTTTTCCAATCTGAATAGTTTCTCCTCTGCCTGCTAATTCACATAATAGGGGAAAAAAGCATGTTTCCTTTGTGAGAGACTTCAATTGATGCGTACATACTGATTCTCCAGTCTCCACTGAGTTGCCTGTGGCTACAGCTACAGCCAACAGGAAATAACCAAGGATGGACCATGTCCGCACAGGACCAAAAAACTGTCACCACAACTGTCACGGGAGTCCCACTCAGACCTCTCCCCTCACTCCTCTAAAACATTGAGATTTAAAGCGAGCAAACAAAGAACTGAGTTCTCAATCACTCTCTGTGAGGAAATGTGGAAGTAGGTGGCTAAAAAACTGAAAGGCGGTTCACTTTCAGAAATGTTCCTATCTGCGCTGTTGCTGTGGGTCAGTATTGAGTAAAAAATAGTATAAAACATGTATAACCCTTCACCATGTTATGCAGAAGTCTTTAGCCAAAGAAAGGTCTTTAGCCAAAATGAAAAGAGGATAACCCTGCACCCAAGCTCCAAATAACCAGCTTTGAAGTCTCTAACCTAGGTGACAAAGGGGAATCAGAACCTCTGCTAGAACCTCAGCTTGGACAGATGGAATGGGACTTTTGATGCTAAGAAAAGCTACAAGAATGCACCCACACTGACAAAAACCCCACTGTGAGAGACCTGAGACCTGAGAGAATGACTTCTAAATGTGTTTTCAGACTGGTGGTGCTGCTGGCAGGAGAAAACGGCACGACATGTATGGCTGCTGCTATTGTTTCGTACATAATCGATATCAAAGGAACGCTGTGTTTATCGATCCCCCGAAAAGTGTTTTATGTTACCATTATACAGCATGAACCCATACATTTATTTTAACTTGAGATGTGACAGATGTATTGATCCTGTAGAAATATAATTATTTTCCTCATTTCATTTATTTGACATGATCCCCTCTTTTTGTCTTTTGGCTGGGACAAAAGCCTGCACAGCCTAGTGTTGTACATTTGATTTTATTACTCTAATCAATAGTATCAATTGCTCTAATCAAGACCTCAATTCAATTAAGCAGGTGTGTTAATGGTGGGCTGGGAGAAAAGTGTACACGTACACACAAGCTGTCCAAGACCAGGAGTAAAAAATCACTGACCTGAGTAAGTAGTCAGTAGGTAGTCAGTAGGAGAGCAGACGTGGTAGTCAGTGCCCATGACAGAAGGTTGCATGGCATTTAAATGACTATATACCTAACGTATTCAAACTTGTCCCAAAGCAGTGTTTCTAACTCTTGTGATGGGTGGCATGTACTGAACATGACTGAGATTTATTACAGTACAGTACTAACATATGAAGTCATAAAACTCCAACAATATTAGTCTAACTTTTAGTGATAGAAGTTACGATTTAACGATTGTTTTGGGGTTGAAGGACCATTACACTCTTGAAATCAGTTTGATTAAACTACCTTTGAGGTCTTAATTTTTTGGGGACAAACTTTCCTTTTGGAGTTTTAACGACCGTTTAAAAAGGACATATTATCTGGCATAACCTCACCCAGTATGCCTCTGGATGGATTTTGAAAAAGCACCGGTCACGCAAATAAAATAATAATAAATAATAGAAGTTTGAATTTGCCATGTGAAAATGTAACAACAAATCAACGATGACTTGATTACCCATGTTGAATCTGGAATGATTATGTTTGGTTTGGCTAGCCGACACTGTTTTCAAATTCCTCCCATACCGCTTGGCTGCTGCGGCAATTTTAACAGTCATTTCTATTTGCTCACACAAACCAATCCCTGCTGAAATCATCCCAGCTAGCACATTACGTTCTGAGAACCATATGTTTCTTAGAGCTTGGCGAGAGCGTGTTTGTCCTATGTTTTGCATACAACCGTACCACAGCCTTCTGGGAGCGGTGCAGCATAGTTGCTTGACTTTGGAACATTCTGACAGAAATATATTATTTTCTTGCTATTTCATTACAGAATATTTCCTAAAAGTTCAAACATGGTTACATTTGATTAAAAATGTTGGTCATGTTCTAGGAATGTTCTCCAGCTGGTTCAGAGAACATTAAGAAACAACGTCCTTCTGTGGGAATTGTACTACTTCAGCATACTGTCTGTCTTCTCCAGGTTTCCTCATGGTTCTACTTAAATTATGTTCTGAGAGCATGTTTTGATAAAACGTTTGATAACACTGCTAGCTTAGGTTAACTGGTTTGAACTCCAAGCACAGGACACATGGAAATGAATTTGCTTAGGCATTAAAAATGCAAACACATGTATTTCTTTATTGTGGTACGGCATCAGTGAGATTTGAAGCTATTATCTTCTGTTTTATATCGATGGAATTAGCTGCGCCACCAGGATGGAGCTAGCATGCCATGTTTTTTAACTCATACAAAGCTGTTGATTTTTAGTCAGACTGCATTTCCAAGGAAAGATCAGGTGTGACCATTTAGTGGGCGCACTTACAAGATAGAGGATAGAGAGAGTTTTCTTGATGCTGAGAACAGAATGTAGATGTTTTTTTGTTTTTCTTCATTGAACGTTTCTTAACGTTCTTGATACAATTTGAGAAGATGGCTAAATAGAGCCATGAGGAAACCTGAAGGAAACATTATACTGAAGTACTGAAATTCACACAGAAGAACGTTGTTTCTTAACTTTCTCAGAAAAGGTTTAGTCATGACTTGAATTACCTTTAAATAACCTATGTATACATATCTTTTTTGTATTTTACCCCCATTTTTCCTCCCAACTTTGATCTTGTTTCTTCGCTGCAACTCCCCAACGGGCTTGGGAGGCGAAGGTCGAGTCATGCGTCCTCCAAAACATGACCCACCAAATCGTGCTTATTAAACGCCGCACCAATGTGTCGGAGGAAACACCGTTCACCTGACGACCGAGGTCAGCCTGAAGGCCTCTGGCCCGCCACAAGGAGTCGCTAGAGCGCGATGAGCCAAGTAAAGCCACCCCCAGCCAAACCCTCCCCTAACCCGGATGACGCTGGGCCAATTGTGCGCCGCCCTATGGGACTCCCGATCTCAGCTGGTTGTGATACAGCCCGGTATCGAACCCGGGTCTATAGTGGCGCCTCTAGCACTGCAATGCAATGCCTTAGACTGCTGCACCACTCGGGAGGCTAACCTATCAGAACGTTAATAAAACCTTCCAAAAATACTTTCAGGGTACCTTAGTAAAATATTCTCAGTGCCTCCCTGCAACCTAATAATTGTTGTTCCCAGAAGAGGCAAAATGTTCACTTGCGTTCACAGAACGTTTAAAAAACATTACGTTTTACCAGTCAGGAAACGTATGGCTTTGTTCGCAGACCCAATGTGAAACCAAAAAACATACCTTCCCACAACTTCCAAGGAACCAAATGTGCTAGCTGGGATGTTATTTGGAATTACTACAGCACAGTAAAAGGTTTTCTGTTTTTCATGTAAATTATGTTTTCATAGCGCACACGTGGGCCTACAATTTCAGCTCAAATCAGAAGTTTGTATACTGTGCAATAAAAAGTATGGCCAACGAGTTGAGTTTGTATAACACTGTGCAATACTATTCTGTAAAGTATAGTTTTCCAACTTTTCCTATTTCATGGGAAGTTCAACAGCACATTGTCACTAAGTATCCCACAGACAGTGTTCCCTCCCTCTGTAAATACCTCGCTACCAGCATCTCCGGTGTTTCAAATCAAAATCAAAGTTTTTTTTTGTCATGTACTGTACACAGATTAGCAGATGTCAAAGCAGGTGCAGCGAAAGGATTGTGTTTCCAGCTCCAGCAGTGCAGTATGTCTAACAGTACAATACTGTTAGATAAAAAAACAAGAAACAAGAAATGAAGAATTATCAGAATGAGCCATCTCTGAACGAGCAATGTAAACATGTGGTGTGTAAAGACAATGGGCAATATATAAGTAGGAAAAAGGTACGTGGTGAAGTTTTAAGTAGGTGAGTTAAGTCGAGAATACGTTGTGAACGTACAGTAAAAAGAGAGTAATCAATTAGCTCAATTTCTCAGAGATCAAATGAAATTTTAACTCTATTTAACCTCTTCCAAAGGATGAGCATCATCGTCCTTCCTTCTTCTACTGATGTTGCCGTGGAGCCTTTACTCATGTGTTTACCTATTTCATTATTGAGAGGATAATGTATATACAGTGGAAGTTGGAAATTTATATACACTTAAAACTCGTTTTTCAACCACTCCTCAAATTTCTTGTTAACAATCTATAGTTTTGGCAAGTTGGTAAGGAGATCTACTTTGTGCATGACACAAGTTATTTTTCCAACAATTGTTTACAGACAGATTATTTCACGTATAATTCACTGTATCACAATTCCAGTGGGTCAGAAGTTTGCATACACTAAATTGACTGTGCCTTTAAAACCTCTACCACTTCTCTCTCCCGGATCCGGGATCCTCCTCATCAAAAAAGCTGACTAGCATAGCCTAGCCTAACGGGACAGGGATATCATATAATATAATTTTCATGAAATCACAAGTCCAATACAGCAAATGAAAGATAAACAGCTTGTGAATCCAGCCATCATTTCCGATTTTTTTAATGTTTTACAGCGAAAACACAATATGTATTTCTATTAGCTAACCACAATAGCCAAACACACAACCACATATTTTCACCATGTTTCTACCGCATAGGTAGCTTTCACAAAACCGACAAAATAGAGATAAAATTTGTCACTAACCAAGAAACAACTTCATCAGATGACAATCTTATAACATGTTATACGATACATTTATGTTTTGTTCGGAAATGTGCATATTTGAGGTATAAATCATAGTTTTACATTGCAGCTACCATCAAAAATATCACCAAAGCAGCCATAATAATTACAGAGAGCAACGTGAAATACCTAAATACTCATCATAAAACATTTATGAAAAATACATGGTGTACAGCAAATGAAAGATAAACATCTTGTGAATCCAGCCAATATTTCAGATTTTTTAAGTGTTTTACAGCGAAAACACAATACAGAATTATATTAGCTTACCACAATAGCCAAACACACAAACGCATTTATTCACCGCAAAAGGTAGCTTTCGCAAAAACCAGCAAAAGATATAAAATGAATCACTAACCTTGAACAAATTCATCAGATGACAGTCTTATAACATCATGTTATACAATACAATTATGTTTTGTTCAAAAATGTGCATATTTAGAGCTACAAATCCTGATTATACATTGTGAATACGTAGCATCGATTCACCAGAATCTCCAGAGATATTTTGGACACTCACCTAATCTGACCAAAGACCTCATCATAAACTTTACATAAAAATACTTGTTGTATGGCAAATGAAAGATACACTGGTTCTTAATGGAACCGCTGTGTTAGATTTTTAAAAATGACTTTACCATAACATACAGCTTGCGTTATTGCCAGACAGCGCTCACCACAACGGCGGAGAATAGGACTCAACATTTTACACAGAAATACGAAATAACATCATAAATGTTTTCTTACTTTTGTTGAGCTTCCATCAGAATGTTGTACAAGGAGTCCTTGGTCCAGAATAAATCGTTGTTTGGTTATAGAATGTCCATTTCTTCTGTCGAATTAGCAACCTTGGCTAGCCATGTGGCGCGAACATGCCCATCAACTCTTGGCCGTGTACCTGTGGATGTATTTCAAGGCCTACCTTCAAATGCAGTGCCTCTTCGCTTGACATCATGGGAAAATCCGAAGAACTCAGCCAAGACCTCAGCCGTCATACCGCTCAGGAAGAAGACATATTCTGTCTCCTAGAGATGAACGTACTTTGGTGTGAAAAGTGTAAATCAATCCCAGAACAACAGCAAAGGACCTTGTGAAGATGCTGGAGAAAACAGGTACAAACGTATCTATTTCCACAGTAAAACAAGTCCTATATCGACATAACCTGAAAGGCCGCTCAGCAAGGAAGAAGCCACTGCTCCAAAACCACCATAGAAAAGCCAGACTACCATTTGCAACTGCACATGGGGACAAAGATCGTACTTTTTGGAGAAATGTCCTCTGGTCTGATGAAACAAAAAGAGAACTGTTTGGCCATAATGACCATCGTTATATTTGGAGGAAAAGGGGGAGGCTTGCAAGCCGAAGAACACCATCCCAACCGTGAAGCACGGGGGTAGCAGCATCATGTGTGGGGGTGCTTTGCTGCAGGAATGACTGGTGCACTTCACAAAATAGATGGCATCATGAGGAAGGAAAATTATGTGAATATATTGAAGCAACATTTCCAGACATCAGTCCGGAAGTTAAAGTTTGGTCGCAAATGAGTCTTCCAAATGGACAATAACCCTAAGCATACTTCCAAAGTTGTGGCAAAATGGCTTAAGGACAATAAAGTCAAGGTATTGGAGTGGCCATCACAAAGCCCTCACCTCAATCCAATAGAACATTTGTGGGCAGAACTGAAATAGCGTGTGCGAGCAAGGAGGCCTACAAACCTGATTCAGTTGCACCAGCTCTGTCAGGAGGAATGGGCCAAAATTATTGTTATTGTGGGACGCTTGTGGAAGGCTACCCGAAACGTTTGACCCAAGTTAAACAATTTAAAGGCAATGCTACCAAATACTAATTCAGTGTATGTAAACTTCTGACCCACTGGGAATGTGATGAAGGAAAATAAAGCTGAAATAAATCATTCTCTCAAGTATTATTCTGACATTTCACATTTTTAGAATAAAGTGGTGATCCTAACTGACCTAAAACAGGGAATTTTTACTAGGATTAAATGTCAGGAATTGTGAAAAACTGAGTTTAAATGTATTTGGCTAATGTGTAAACTTCCGACTTCAACTGTAGATTGTGCGACAATCTTTATATATTTTTACACAAGTCACTATTCCGTTAGTCAGCAGCTCTCCAACATGTTTGGGTGTGCATTACTCATATTTTTTACCGTAGAGCCTTTACTGTGCTGGTATTTTCTTCTCACACCGTATTTGCCATTGCAGTTATGGTGGAATCATAACAAGGGCACCACAGTACAGCACATAGCCGCGGGAAGTAGCGGTGCTGAATGTACAGTACAAGTCAAATATGTACAGTACCAATCAAAAGTTTGGACACACCTACTCATTGCAGGGTTTTTCTTTATTTTTTACTATGTTCTACATTGTAGAATAATAGTGAAGACATCAAAACAAATGAAATAACACAAGTTTTAATGCGTTTGAGCCAATCAGTTGTGTTGTGATAAGGTAGGGGTAGTATGCAGAAGATAGCCCTTTTTGGTTAAAGACCAAAACTTTCCAAATAAAGAAAAACCCTTGAATGGGTAGGTGTGTCCAAACTTTTCACTGATACTGTACTGTGTGTATATATACTGAACAAAAATATAAACACAACATGCAATTATTTCAACAATTTACCGAGTTACAGTTATATAAGGAAATCAGTCAATTTAAATGAATTCATCAGGCCCTAACCTATGGATTTCACAAGACTGGGCAAGTTCGCAGCCATGGGGAGCCAGGCCCCGCCAATCAGAATATGTTTTTCCCAACAAAAAGGTCTTTATTACAGACAGAATCACTCCATCAGTTTCATCAGCTAATCCGGGTGGCTGGTCCTGCAGTCAGCATGCTAATTGCGAGCTCCCTCAAAACTTGAGACATCTGTGGCATTGTGTGACAAAACTGCACATTTTAGAGTGGCCTTTAATTGCCCCCAGCACAAGCTGCACCTGTGTAATGATCATGCAGTTTAATCAGCTTCTTGATATGCCACACCTGTCAGGTGGTGGATTATCTTGACAGAAGATAAATGGTTACTAGAGGGTGTAAACAAATTTCTGATTTAAAAGAAATTTAAAAGGTTTTTTGTGTACATGGAACATTTCTGGGATCTTTTATTTCAGCTCATGAAACGTGGGACCAACACATTACATGTTGTGTTTATATTTTTGTTCAGTATGTATATATATATACATTTCAAATAAGCTTGGTTTGGCTTAAAGGGCAACTCCACCACTTTTCAACCTAATTTTCATCATCTCCAGCACAATACCAGTTGTCGACATATGTGACAATGGCCTATTTCTAAGTTTTGTAGAAAAAAATGTAGTTAAAAAGTTCTACCCGTTGACGTCAAAAGTAGATACATCACATGTAGTTCAGACTACCCATATTTTCGTATCAACATACGTTTTATAAAACATTTATGCTACAAACATCTCTGATCGGTATGGCAATTAAGCTAATGTACAGCACATGCCGTTCTGACAAAGCTCAAGAGGCTCTAGGTCCATTTGTTTTGGAAACGTTATACAATGTGTGCATTCTCTACACATTTTACAGCAGGCATGGGAAGTAGGAAAATATTTAGAGCAACTGAACATGACTGTATGCTCACCACGGTAACGTTCATGTATCTATGTCACACATACAGGCTATAGGCCAGTGGGAATGTTTTGCCGAAGCCACATGAGCTCATACTAGACCCAGATCTGTTTGTGCTTTCTTGCTAACTCCTATGGTGATTGCGTGACAAGACACCACAAAACAGATCTGGGACAATGATGAAATGTTTTTGAATTATTTAAGTAGCAAATTAACATGTTCTCTTTTGTAACACTCAGATTTCTTGAGAGATTGCTTGGCACAGTCGAGAAAAGCATAGCCAAGAAGCCCTTCTCAGAAGTGCTTGAAGTGCTGTGTTTGAAATGCTATTTGAGTCTAAAACAAACTATAAAGTTGTATTGTCCATGCTCCTTTAAGCACGGACAAATGTAATGGATGCTTTGTCAAACTTGTCCATGCCGTCCTGTTGTTATGAGCGATTTCTCTTAATGTATCTTTTGGTCTTTCGTATGACATTTCAATGAGGTCATTAATCAACTGCTTGCTTTCAGTCCCAAAGCCTCGTTCCAAGTTTTACAGATCAAATGATAAATATACCAAACTTTGCTAACAAATATTAATCAACACACAATTAAAATGTAAATGTACAGTATTTCCCTTCATGTGGTTGTGGCCTAAACCTCCTCTTTCTCTCTCTGGATGTCTTACTAAGTTCCCACTTAATGTTTGTTGTATTAATAAGTCATACTGCGTGCCATCCAATTGCATTGATTAGAATCTATAACCGCGTTCCGTAAGATTATTTTGTAACAACGTGACTTGATTGCGATAACTGCCTAGTGCCTTCTCCCCTCGCCGTGCCCTTGACTGCATCCCAAAAGTAGGGAATAGAGTGCCATTTGGGACAATGGCCCTGTGTTGCTCTGATTCAGTAATTGCTTTTCATTGTAATACAGAGGTTGTCAGCTGGTGGCTGGTGTCATCTAGTTAGCCCCATGCTGAGAGAAGACAGGAAAGCTTATATATGTTGGGTCTTATTCCCAGACAGAGGACAGAGTTGGCTGAACACTTACAAACAGATTGAGTGTCAGAGTTGTTGCTCGGATTCTACATGTGCGTTACTGTCTCTCTCCTTCTCTGAACCGTTTTCTGTACTGTTCTCTCTCTCCTTTTTTTCCTTCTTTGTCTCGCGCTCAGTCTCTGTCCTTGTCCGCCTTCTGTTGCTGCCTCTTTCTTTCGCCTGTCTCCTTTTCTGTCCTTCTGTTTCTTTCTCCTTCTCTGTCTCCCCCTCTCATTCTGTCTCCCCTTCTCAATCCTTCCCCGCCCTTCAGTTTTTCTCTCCTTCTCTCCAATTCCATCTCTCTTCAGTAAATGTGGTTCAGTACAAATCAGTGGGGCTATTTTTTTCTCTGCATGATGTGGTAGATATTATAATATTATTAACTGAAATCAGACCACCCAGCGTCAATACATCACTGCCAGACAATATTTCAGGCCAAGGCACCAGAATAACCCTCCTATAAAGGAGTCAGGCAAGAAACCTATACGTCCTACTTCAATGTCTAATTGTCAGTCTGTGACATTTCTGCTTTTTTTTAAGGCAAAAGAATGCTTAAAACCTCTACCGCTTCTCTCTCCCGGATCCGGGATCCTCCTCATCAAAAAAGCTGACTAGCATAGCCTAGCCTAACGGGACAGGGATATCATATAATATGATTTCATGAAATCACAAGTCCAATACAGCAAATGAAAGATAAACATCTTGTGAATCCAGCCATCATTTCCGATTTTTTTAAATGTTTTACAGTGAAAACACAATATGTATTTATATTAGCTAACCACAATAGCCAAACACACAACGGCATATTTTCACCATGTTTCCACCGCATAGGTAGCCTTCACAAAACCCACAAATAGAGATAAAATTAATCACTAACCTTGAACAACTTCATCAGATGACAGACTTATAACATCATGTTATACAATACATTTATGTTTTGTTCGAAAATGTGCATATTTATAGTTACAAATCCTGGTTTTACATTGCAGCCACCATCACAAATAGCACCGAAGCAGCCAGAATAATTACAGAGAGCAACGTGAAATACATAAATACTCATCATAAAACATTTATGAAAAATACATGGTGTACAGCAAATGAAAGATAAACATCTTGTGAATCCAGCCAATATTTCCGATTTTTGAAAAGTGTTTTACAGCGAAAACACAATATATATTTCTATTAGCTCACTACAGTAGCCAAACACACAACGCAATTCACTCCCCGCCAAAATAGCTTGCACAAAACCGACAAAATAGAGATAAAATTAATCACTAACCTTGAACAACTTCATCAGATGACAGTCTTATAACATCATGTTATACATTTATGTTTTGTTCGAAAATGTGCATATTTAGAGCTGCAAATCGTGGTTATACATTGTGAATACGTAGCAACGATTCACCAGCATGTCCGGAGACATTTTGGACACTCACCTAATCTGACTAAAGAACTCATCATAAACTTTACATAAAAATACTTGTTGTATGGCAAATGAAAGATACACTGGTTCTTAATGCAACCGCTGTGTTAGATTTTTTTAAATAACTTTACCACAACATACAGCATGCGTTATTGTGAGACAGCGCTCACCAACACGGCGGAGAATAGGAGTCAACATATTACACAGAAATACGAAATAATTTCATAAATGTTGTCTTACTTTTGCTGTTCTTCCATCAGAATGTTCTGCAAGGAGTCCTAGGTCCAGAATAAATCGTTGTTTGGTTTTAGAATGTCCATTTCTTCTGTCGAATTAGCAACCTTGGCTAGCCATGTCGAGCTCACGTGTCCATCATCTCTTGACGCATGGAACGAAAAATTCCAAAATTCCCAATAAACGTTGAATAAACTGATCAAACTCGGTTGAAAAATCCTACTTTATGATGTTTTTCTCATATGTATCAAATAAAATCAGAGCCGGAGCAATTCGCCGTGTATACCGAAAGCTCTTCAGAAGACAATGTCGAGGGTCCCCCGTGCGCTGTCGAAAACTAACAAAATACCGGACCTGCCACTCCAAAAGCTCTTATTTGGCCTCAGATCAAGCTAGACACCCCATTCAACCTTCCACTGCCTGTTTACATCTAGTGGAAGGCGTATGAAGTGCATACATATCAATAAATAAAAGCCAGTTGAATAGGCAGGCCCTGAAACAGAGCCTCGTTTTCAGATTTTTCACTTCCTGTATATAAGTTTGCTGCCAAATTAGTTCTGTTTTACTCACAGATATAATTCAAACAGTTTTAGAAACTTCAGAGTGTTTTCTATCCAATAGTAATAATAATATGCATATTGTATGATCTAGAACAGAGTACGAGGCCGTTTAATTTGGGCACGATTTTTTCCAAAGTGAAAACAGCGCTCCCCTATTGACAAGAAGTTTTAACCTCTTATGGCTCAAAAATCAGCAGTAAGTATCAGCAGTGGAAAGAGGTGGCCATTTCAAACGGCCTCGTACTCAATTATTGCTCGTTCAATATGCATACTATTATTACCTTTGGATATAAAACACCTTCTAGTTTCTAAAACAGGTTTAATTATTTCTCTAAGTGAAACATAACTCTTTTTACAGCCCATTTTCTGTAAAAAGTGACATTTCCAAGAAGCTATGTCTCTCTTCAAGATACTCTCTATAAAAGGCCTTGGCACTTAGGACTGTAGAAACACGTCACACATCTTCCCCTGGTTGTCATGCGGAAGTGAGAGAAAAAATGACTTGATTATCTCTGTCAGGGACTGAAAAGAACATCTTTGAGTGATAAGTGCGCACTTAATTTTTTTTTCTGGGCGCGAAGTAGGAACTGGACTGCGCTCCTGGAAAACACTCGTTATAGGTGAATATGACCTCCAGCTTCGATTTTCTTTGATACATGTCACAATCTCATCCTAAAGTATGTTTTTTCAATATACTTTAATTATATTATTGAAATTTATTCTGGACTTTAGACGTGATGCGACGCAAGAATTTTGTCAAGACGGAGAGGTTAGCACGGCATGGCCAGTGTGCCATGCTAATTCAACAGGGACATCGTTCGTTCTAGGTCCAAATGAACACGGTTCTGAACAAAGGACCCTTTGGAGAACATTCTGATGGAAAATCAACAAAGATAAGGACCCAATTTGGGATGCTTTTTCATATATCTGTCGAACTGTGCTATCGCTAGCGTTTGACTAGAATCAATGCTGCTGTGTGTTAGCTATTGTAGTAAGCTAATATAACGATATATTGTGTTTTCGCTGTAAAACACTTCAGAAATCGGAAATATTGTCTGTATTCACAAGATCTTTCTCTTTCATTAGCTATCCACCATATATTTTTCTGAAATCTTTTCTGATGTGAAATTAGAAGTTGACGTTGGTGTCTGTTTTCTCTGGCTACTGCCGTGCGATTTCTGACTGTAGCTATGATGGTGGCTAAGATGGTAGCAGTAATGTAAAACTGATTTATAGCTAAAATATTCAACTTTTTCGAACAAAACATAGATTTATTGTGTAACATGTTATAGGACTGTCATCTGAGGGAGTTTTTTCTAGGTTATTTAGGTTAGTTCTAGGTTAGTTAGGTTGGCTTTGCATGCTAGCTGCATGCTAGCTGCATGCTACCGGTGCTGTGAAAAATATCTGTCTCTCTTTTTGTATTTGGTGGTGAGCTAACATGAATATATGTGGTGTTTTCGCTGTAAAACATTTAAAGAATCTGAAATATTGTCTGTATTCACAAGATCTTTCTCTTTCATTAGCTATCCACCATATATTTCTCTGAAATGTTTTCTGATGTGTAATAAGGTAGTTGACGTTGGTGTCTGTATTTTCTCTGGCTACTCCCGTGCGATTTCTTACTGTAGCTATGATGGTAGCAGTAATGTAAAACTGATTTATAGCTAAAATATGCATTTTTTTTGAACAAAACATAGATTTATTGTGTAACATGTTATAGGACTGTCATCTGAGGTAGTTTTTTCTAGGTTATTTAGGTTGGTTTTAGGTTAGTTAGGTTGGCTTGTGCATGCTACTTCATCCTACTTGTGCTGTGAAAAATGTCTGTCTTTTTTATTTGGTGGTGAGCTAACATAAATATATGTGGTGTTTTCTCTGTAAAACATTTAAAAAATCGGACATGTTGGCTGGATTGACAAGATGTTTATCTTTCAAATGCTGTATTGGACTTGTTAATGTGTGAAAGTAAAATATTTTACAAAAATAGATTTTGAATTTCGCGCCCTGCACTTGGACAGGCTGTTGTCATATTGATCCCGATGTCGGGCTTGCAGCCTGAAGAAGTTAAAGGCTGTTAGGTGCTATGATGCGCAATTTGTTTTTTAAATATTTGAATATAGACATTTTGGAGGGGGATTATGTAACGCACGGTTTTTGTTTATTTTTGTTTACTTTTTTCGAAAGTTCCCAACACTAGGAGGCATTTATAAGAAGCCCAAAATGGAAATCCTTCTCATGTGACTTATTTTACAAAGGAAAAGTTCATATAAAATGATGGTTATGGTTAACGGTTATGAAAAAGTATCTTCCCGAGTGGGTTTCTTTTAAATTAAGTTTCTAAAAGTTGTGCTTCTTAATGAAGTTCCTATATTGAAAGAAACAATGTAACCAGCGATAAGATCCATTAATATAAAAGATGGCGAATTACTCAGATGTTGCCATGGTATCACCACAAAGCAACCCTCGAGGCCTTTATCTTCAAGGACAAAAAGCACTCGCTTCACTTCATTGAACTTTTCCCCAAACATTTGTGACTTTCTTAAGTTTTGCTGAACGTCAGGGATGATTGTGCTGAAAGTGAGTCTGAACATTTTATCACTGGTCAGCACCGCAGTGAAATTTCAACATCAGTTTTATTTTCCCTACCTTTCCTTTGGCTAATCATTTGCTGCAGTTTTAAGACGGCTGCAGCATCGCTCACTCCAGTTTAGCTGTTCTCAGCTCAGCAACATTCGTGGCATTTGTCGGTTTCACTCCTACCGCCCCACCTTACCCTAACTCATCGCTCTAATGTAGACAAATGCTATACAGCAAAACAAACAACATGTTCCATGTCGAACTTCTTTCTTTTAAGGAGATGGGCGGTGCCACTCCTTTAGCAATGGGTTTTTATCCGAACCCATGCTTGCAGCGATACGTCAACCAGTGGCAGCGCCTTGGACTGCTTGACCACCCCAGGCCACTGTACATCACTGTTTAATGCGACGAGCCATTGAACACTTTTTGATTCTATGTAGCAGCTTTCCTCTAATGCGCATTGGACACACCACAGAGATACAATATCTGTTGTGTTTAATTGTGACTGCATTATGTTGGGTTGGTACCACAGGAGGTTGGTGTCACGTTCCTGACCTGTTTTCTGTTTAGTTTTGTGTGTTAGTTGGTCAGGACGTGAGTTTGGGTGGGCATTCTATGTTATCTGTTTCTATGTTGGTTTAGGGTTGCCTGGTATGGCTCTCAATTGGAGGCAGGTGTTTGGCGTTCCTCTAATTGAGAGTCATATTTAGGTAGGCTGTTCACAGTGTTTGTTTGTGGGTGGTTGTCTCCTGTGTCAGTGTTTGTCGCACCATACGGGACTGTTACGGTTTGTTCATGTCATGTAGGCTATTTTTCCCTGTTCGTGCGTTCTCGTGGTTTATGTGAGTCCGTCGTTCAGATCTGTCTACACCGTTTATTTGTTTTGTTAGTTAGTTTAGTCAAGTTCGTGTTTTCGTTAATAAAGTATGTCATTTCACTACGCTGCGCCTTGGTTCCCTCAATACTCCTCCTCTTCAGACGGAGAGGAGGAGGACTGCCGTTACAGAATCACCCACCAATCCAGAGCCAAGCAGCGTAATTTGGAGCAACGGGCAAGTATACAGGACTTGTGGAGTTGGGAGCAAATATTTAACGGAGAAGGACCATGGGCTAAAGTAAATCACCGTCCATGGGAACGGCTGGAGGCAGCTCGGAGAGCGGAGGAAAATAGAGAGAGGAACCGGCGTTATGAGGGGACGCTTCTTGCACGGAAGCCCGAAAAGCCCGTGAGTAACTCCCAAAAATTTCTTGGGGGGGGGCTAAGGGGTAGTGGGCCTAGGGCAGGTAGGAGACCTGCGCCCACTTCCCAGGCTAACCGTGGAGAGCGGGAGTACGGGCAGACACCGTGTTACGCAGTAGAGCGCACGGTGTCTCCTGTACGTGTGCATAGCCCGGTGCGGGTTATTCCACCTCCCCGCACTGGTAGGGCTAGATTGGGCATTGAGCCAGGTGTCATGAGGCCGGCTCAACGCGTCTGGTCTCCAGTGCGTCTCCTCGGGCCGGCATACATGGCACCTGCCTTACGCATGGTTTCCCCGGTTCGCCTACACAGCCCGGTGCGGGTTATTCCACCTCCCCGCACTGGGCGGGCGACCGGGAGCATTCAACCAGGTAAGGTTGGGCAGGCTCAATGCTCAAGAGAGCCAGTACGCCTGCACGGTCCGGTATTTCCGGTGCCACCTCCCCGCCCCAGCCTAGTACCTACAGTGCCTACACTACGCACTAGGCTACCAGTGCGTTTCCAGAGCCCTGTTCCTCCTCCACGCACTCTCCCTATAGTGCGTGTATCCAGTTCGGTGCCTCCAGTTCCGGCCCCACGCACTAAGCCACCTGTGCGTCTCCTAAGTCCTGTACACACTGTCACTTCTCCCCGTACTAGTCCTGAGGTGCCACCAGTGCCGGTACCACGCACCAGGTATAGAGTACGCTTTGAGAGTTCAGTGTGCCCTGTCCCTGCTCCCCGCACTAGTATGAAGGTGCGTGTCCTTAGCCCGGTGCCTCCAGTTCCGGCACCACGCACCAGGTCTACAGTGCGCCTTATCCGGCCAGAGCCATCCGTCTCCCCAGCGCTATCTGAGCCATCCGTCTCCCGAGCGCCATCTGAGCCATCCGTCTCCCGAGCGCCGTCTGAGCCATCCGTCTCCCCAGCGCCGTCTGAGCCATCCGTCTCCCCAGCGCCGTCTGAGCCATCCGTCTCCCCAGCGCCGTCTGAGCCATCCGTCTGCAATGAGCCTGCAAAGCCGCCCGTCTGCCATGAGCCTGCAAAGCCGCCCGTCTGCCATGAGCCTACAGAGCCGTCCGCCAGACAGGAGCCGCTAGAGCCGTCCGCCAGACAGGAGCCGCTAGAGCCGCCCGTCAGACAGGATCTGCCAGAGCCGCCAATCAGACAGGATCTGCCAGAGCCGCCAACCAGACAGGATCTGCCAGAGCCGCCAACCAGACAGGATCTGCCAGAGCCGCCAGCCAGACAGGATCTGCCAGAGCCGCCAGCCAGACAGGATCTGCCAGAGCCGTCAGCGAGCCATGAGCAGCCAGAGCCGTCAGAGAGCCATGAGCAGCCAGAGCCGTCAGAGAGCCATGAGCAGCCAGAGCCGTCAGAGAGCCATGAGCAGCCAGAGCCGTCAGAGAGCCATGAGCAGCCAGAGCCGTCAGAGAGCCATGAGCAGCCAGAGCCGTCAGAGAGCCATGAGCAGCCAGAGCCGTCAGAGAGCCATGAGCAGCCAGAGCCGTTAGAGAGCCATGAGCAGCCAGAGCCGTCAGCCTGCCATGAGCGTCCAGAGCCGTCAGCCTGCCATGAGCGTCCAGAGCCGTCAGCCTGCCATGAGCGTCCAGAGCCGTCAGCCTGCCATGAGCGTCCAGAGCCGTCAGCCTGCCATGAGCGTCCAGAGCCGTCAGCCTGCCATGAGCGTCCAGAGCCGTCAGTCAGCCATGAGCTGTCCCTCAGCCAGAAGCGGCTAGTAATCCTGAACTGCCCCTCAGTCCAGAGCTGTCTCTCTGTCCGGAGCTGCCCTTCAGTCCGGAGTTGCCCCTCTATCCTGAGCTACCTCTCTCTCCTGAGCTACCTCTCTCTCCTAAGCTCTCCCTCTGTCCTGAGCTATCCCTATGTCCTGAGCTACCTTGTCCCAGAGCTGTCCTTGATTCTGGTGTTGCCCCTAAATTTAGGTGGGGTTATTTGGAGGGTGGTCATTGTGGGGAGGCTAAGGAAGCGGGGATTGATTATGGTGGGGTGGGAACCACGCCCGGAGCCTAAGCCACCACCGTGGTCAGATGCCCACCCAGACCCTCCCCTGGACTTTTTGGTGATGCGTTCGGAGTACGCATCTTGAGGGGGGGGTTATGTCACGTTCCTGACCTGTTTTCTGTTTAGTTTTGTGTGTTAGTTGGTCAGGACGTGAGTTTGGGTGGGCATTCTATGTTATCTGTTTCTATGTTGGTTTAGGGTTGCCTGGTATGGCTCTCAATTGGAGGCAGGTGTTTGGCGTTCCTCTAATTGAGAGTCATATTTAGGTAGGCTGTTCACAGTGTTTGTTTGTGGGTGGTTGTCTCCTGTGTCAGTGTTTGTCGCACCATACGGGACTGTTACGGTTTGTTCATGTCATGTAGGCTATTTTTCCCTGTTCGTGCGTTCTCGTGGTTTATGTGAGTCCGTCGTTCAGATCTGTCTACACCGTTTATTTGTTTTGTTAGTTAGTTTAGTCAAGTTCGTGTTTTCGTTAATAAAGTATGTCATTTCACTACGCTGCGCCTTGGTTCCCTCAATACTCCTCCTCTTCAGACGGAGAGGAGGAGGACTGCCGTTACAGTTGGTGGCACCTTAATTGGGAGATAGAGGCTTGTGGTAATGTCTGGAGCGGGATATGTGGAATGGTATCAAATACATCAAACACATGGTTTCCATTTGTTTGACGCCATTCCATTCCATCCAGACATTACTATGGGACGTCATCCCCTCAGCAGCCTCCACTGGTTGGTATAGAACAGTACTGTGTCTTGAAATTCGGTTCACCTTTGGGATGTGCACATTATGCAGACGCTTACTAATGGCTCCTATTCATTTTCTAGTCCAAGTGAAGCATTTGTACGCCATTGCATGTTCCATCTAAGCCTTCAACAGACACGTGCGCACACACACGGGTGCACACACACGGGCATACACAAACGGATGCACACACACAGAGTTAGGGAGTAACTGATTACATGTAATCTGATGACAAATAAACTAAATGTAATCAGTTACTTTACCAGCGAAAATATTGTAATTGGATTACAGATACTTTCGGGAAAAAATATGATTATTTTCTGGATTGCTTTTCAATTCTGAAAATACTTTTATGAAAAAATGCATTATGACACCTTTCTGTTTTCTCAACGACATTCAACTCAGCATTGAAAAAACCCGAGTCAGAGACCACTATGATGACACACCAAATGTGTTTGATGGATCCTTTTTTTGTCATCTTCTAAATGTCTTTTAAGGGGAAAGTAATCCAAAAGTAACAGAAAGTAATCTGATAACCTTACTGAGTTTGGGTAATCAAAAAGTTACGTTACTGATAAAAATATTGGACAGTAACTGTAACTGATTACATTTAGAAAGTAACCTACCCAACCCTGCACCCACCCACCCACCCACGCACAAACAAACACGCACGCACACACACACACACACACGCACACACACGTCAGAATGAAACTGATGTCCTCTATGCCAAGCTTGCAGTTTTCTTTGATTATAACCTATCTTTATTGCCCCCTCTATTTGTTTGCTTCCTGACAGCTCTGTGTTTCACGAGTCTATATATAATACCTGCTGAATCAAGATTTACTCTCCGCCGCACATCTAGGTTCTGATGAATGGGAGGTACATTTGTAACAGTGTCTGCAGTTCCCGAAGGCAGGGAAACATAGTGTGTGAGTGTGTGAGTGTGTGTGTGTGTGTGTGCGTGCTTGAATGTGTCAGTGCGGTACCTTCGGGTGAGTAATTGTATTCCTGCTGGACAGATAAATAATATCGAAGGAGAAAGGAGACAAATGTTCCCAGCTCCACATGGGTAATATTTCTGTTATAGCCAATTGCATCTCAGAGTGGTCCAAAACGTCAAGGTTACTCCCAGCGAGAGAGTGAAGGGATGTGAAGGGAGAGGGCTGTCAAACAAACCATCACTCATTGTAATGGCATCTAAAGTACACACGACTCAATAAATTCAACCATAAATCACAGAAGAAACTGATCATTCAAATAACCCCTTTCTCTACTACGGGAGCTTTGTTTATTAACTACTTTATATCACAATGCCACACATCTCAGAAAGCTGATTAAAGTTGCAAAGCCAGAGTGTGGCCGAGTGAGCAAGGGATTGTGACGAGAGTGATTATCATCGGGACAAGACAGTCAGGGATTTAGAATTGTTGCAGGATTGGTCGACTGGTCTACTGTTACAACCCACGTGTGTGTGTGTGTGTGTGTGTGTGTGTGTGTGTGTGTGTGTGTGTGTGTGTGTGTGTGTGTGTGTGTGTGTGTGTGTGTGTGTGTGTGGTGCTGCCGTCCCTTGATCACTCCTACAAAAGGGTAGGTTAATTAAGCTGTTTCACATCTGCTCTCTCTCTCTCTCTCTCTCTCAGGGATCTATTAACATTGCCAAAGCAAGTGAAGTAGATAATAGACATAAGTGAAATAAAAAAGTTAACAGTAAACATTACATTCACAGAAGTTCCTAAAGAATAAAGACATTTCAAATGTCATATTATGTCCTATATACAGTGTTGTAACGTTGTGCAACTAGTTAAAGTACAAAAGAGAAAATAAACATAAATATTGGTTGTATTTACAATGGTGTTTGTTCTTCACTGGTTTCTCTTTTCTTGTGGCAACAGGTCAAAAATACTGCTGTTGTGACAGCACACTGTGGTATTTCACCCAGTTGATTATGGGAGTTTACCAAAAATGGGGTTGTTTTCGAATTTGCTCTCTCTCTCTCTGTCTCTTGATCTCTTCCTCTATCTCTAATTTACTCTGGTTTAAATGTCATTGTCTCTTCACGATACGCACAGTGACACCATGTCACTATTTAGTGCTGATATTTTGCTACCCATTAGTAAGCGGTGGCCTTTTCCGGAAGGCTTGGACAAACCAGATAATTATGCTCGTATTGTTTGCAAACACGTCGCCTAATGTCGCATGTGTGTGCATGCTGTATAATTCATTTGCCCAATCTGTCCGTATCCTTAATTCTTCTGATCTTGGGTTACTTATTACAAGCTTGTTACATCACATGAATAAGCTGTAGATCAAATTATACACCACCTTTTACAGAAGTAAAACACCAAATGGGGACATATGAAATGCAATGACATTTTAAGCTATTACTGTATTGTTTTTAAGTTTAATGGTTAAAAATGTGGACTTACACATTATGAAAAGAAAAAAAATCTATAAAAAAAATTAAATAATTAAAGAGCGTATCATAATATCTGGGACAAATTGCTTTATTAAATGTTCTCTTCAGCATCGTTCATTAAAATGAACCAAGTCACAGTGAATTAGAGGAAGCTAATGCCTTATCAAGGGCAAGGGGTTGGGGTGTGGCTCCAATTCATCTTAAAGGAAATTAACAGAATGGAAAGTCTTTAAAAAAACATAACCAACAGATCATAATACCAACGATGGCATGGTGAGAGGGCTCAAGAACGCGGCACATTTAAATCAACACTGTCCCTCCGTTAAAGGCCGACTCAGTGACAGTTGTCATAATAATCTCATCGGTTGTCAATCCTTGCATCCATAGCCCCATCTATGAATTTGAGATCCCTTAGCTTTATCGCAAAACAAGGCTGCCGTTTTGTCTTTTTTCGACTTGAGGAATGGGCCTTTGAAACATGAAAAGAGTGGGCCTTTATAACACCTGCATTGCCAACAGGTTTGATATACAGTACCTTGTCACAACACAACTGATTGTCTCAAATGCATTAAGAAGGAAATACATTCCACAAATGAATGTTAATTGAAATGCATTCCAGGTGACTACCTCATGAAGCTGGTTGAGAGAATGCCAAGAGTGTGCAAAGCTGTCATCAAGGAAAGGGTGGCTACAGTACTTTGAAGAATCTCAAATCTACAATATATTTTCATTTGTTGAACACTTTTTTGGTTACTACATTATTCCATATGTGTTATTTCATAATTTTGATGTTTTCACTATTATTCTACAACGTAGAAAATAGTAAAAATAAAGAAAAACCCTTGAATGAGTAGGTGTGTCCAAACTTTGACTGGTACCGTATACAGCAGCTGAGGGACCTCAAATGCCTGCTTTTCCTCCCTCCTCCTCTCGTCCCATGAGGTGACATGGATAGAAAAGAGCAGAAGCTCTGAACTATCCAATCAGGCTCCAGTCCTACTTCCCTCATTTTAAAACATAAATTATAGACGTGAGGCCTGTCAACGTCTTCACCCACACTGTATTATGATCCGTTATTAAATGGGTAAACAGATTCTTGTTTCTGGAATCACGTGTCAGCCCTGATCGGTCCTTGTGATCATCTAAGCAGTGAAATTACAGCCCATCATGACGCACATTTAGACACCTCGCGCAGGGGAACAAAGCCTCTTAATTAGGATGAATTACACTGATTAACAGAAATAAACATCCCCGTTAAGGCTGAGCGAGACGCTGCTGCTGATGTGTGTGTGTGTGTGTGTGTGTGTGTGCATGTGTGTGTGTGTGTGTGTGTCTGTCTGTGGTGTCTGAATTCAGCAGCTGGACATTTCCCACTCTCCCTACCAGGAACAATAGCACACGATTCCCTCTAAGAGTGATCATCCACATACTTACGAACATCCACGTATCACTTACAGTACGTACATCAAACTATACACAAAGGAGGTTTAAGGTGTCGAAATGGTATTGCATTGTTGGGCGGGGGGGGGTCGTTCAATATGACCTGAAAAAAAACGTGAATCACAACAACACCGGCAACACAGCAGTCTGAACAAAGCCGGTGACACGCAACACATTTAACGTTGTTGACAAACTCCAGTTCCGCCGTTTGAACCGACAGACCGTAGCACTATCTAGATCACTATCTAGATCTAGACTTTAGATCACTATCTAGATCTAGACTTTAGATCACTATCTAGATCTAGACTTTAGATCACTATCTAGATCTAGACTTTAGATCACTATCTAGATCTAGACTTTAGATCACTATCTAGATCTAGACTTTAGCACTATCTAGATAGCTGGTGACATGCGGCACTTGCATGTCGTTTTGACACTTCCTGATTCCCAATGCGCAGTTCACTCCCCAACTCTTAGCCTCTTTCCTCTCAGGATCTCTCAGACGGACGCGTGGTGATTCTCTACTCCAAGGGACTTCAGGACGAGACCTCGTTCCGAGAGCTGTGTCGCTGGAGGCCGTTTGGAAATCTTCTGTTGTGAAGAGGCCGACAAGGACGGAGGGAGACAGAGTGAGAGATACATAGAGGGGGGGAAAGAGAGGAAGATACATAGAGGGGGGGGCAGAGAGGGAGTGGTCAAAAAAGAGAAACGTGAGAGAGGAAGAGAAAAGCCAGAAAGAGGGTGAGTGCGAGTGAGAGAGAGAGTGCAAGTGAGAGAGAGAGGGCAAGAGAGAGAGAGGGCGAAAGAGAGTGGGGCTCTGCATGTAAAGTCAGTCGGATAAGGTGAGCACTGACGAAAAGCATATGGGCAGGCAGAGACAAGTAGACAGATGCCGCAACAGGCTTCATAAATCTTAATTAGCCATCAGGGCCGCGTATGTCAAGAGTCGTCACACGTACAAGACATAAGTTATACAAAATAAATCCAAAGCTTTGTTTTGACACGTTAAGTCAAGATAACTCTAACGCACACACACACTCCCGCACACTCTCCCTATGATGTCCATGTTAATTCATGCCTCAGAGATGTTGGGCTAGATCGGCCCTCTTGATCTTCTAAAGCACTAATTATCAGCTTTTATGAGACTCCCAGAAAGTCTATTAACTCTGGTACAGACAGATAGGGGCATTTCCGGACCGAGGCCAAAGTCATATCGACCCAGACACACCATTCATCTCCAATATTGACTAAGAGGATTTGTTAATTCACTTTTCGAAAAATCAAAGACAAAACTCTACCAAAGAGAATCACCACATGTAAAACAACTTATTGTGCACTAAGGATATCTGAAGACCAAAAGTTTGTGGACACCTGCTCATCGAACATCTCATTCTAAAATGACGGGCACTATATATAGTGTATTATAGCAACAGTAGGACGTACAGGTCTTGCTGAGGTAAGTGTTTATCCATATCCATGACACAGTTGACCTGGGTAGACACAGTAGACCTGGGTACGAACCCCGGTTGGTCACACACTACAACTGCATCAACCACATGTTGGAGTGCACCAAACGCCACCCACAAGGCTATGAAGCCAGGTAAGGCTTTCAGATGCTTGTATTGGTAGAGCATGTCAACCGAAAGGAGTTTAAAAACAAATGGAAGGAGAGTTGGCAGTAAATGTGAAGAATTCAACTCTCTTCCCCGCTTTGGATCTGCCTGTAATTTTCATTTAACATAATTCATAAAAGTGCAGATACCGTTTCCTCATTGTTTCAAATACTAAGAGTAATTTATTCTGTGAGCGCATCCCAAATGACACCCTATTCCCTACATATAGGGAATGGGATGCCATTTGAGACATAGCCATTATAGTGTTTTTCGGGAAGGTGATGGTGGTTATGGTCATTATGGACGGAAGGGTTCCAGTTCAGAAACAGAATCTGAAGAAATGCCCCATGCCTACAGTATTTATAGACACTCTGTGTGACTCATCTTTTCAAATTAGACGTCACACACACACACACACATATCCACACACGCACACAGGTTCAGAAGCTGTTGGAGGCACCTGCCAGCCTGTCTGTCCAACTCACGGAGAAGAAGAAAGCTGCATATGAGATGAACTATCACTGCACATTGAGCCGTGTACAGCAGCTGAGCCCAGTCATCCTACAGGCAGACAGCGAGACGCAGGGAGCGTAAAGCGCGCACTCCTCGTCTTCTTCCTCTCTTCTCTTCCTCTCATTCCCTCTGTCAACGGGACGACCTCAAACAGAAAGTGGCAAGTCCTGCTGTTACTCTTAGTTCTATTAAAGACAAATATTATTTTTTGCAGTGTCAAGGTGTCAAAGCTTAGTGATGTGAACGAAGCTAATTTGCATACTACTTCCTGAGTAAAAAAAATGGCATACTACTTCCTGAGTTATTTTTCTCTTGGGATGGAGGGCTGGAGGAATGGAGGATTGGAGGGATAGAGGGATGTCGTTAGCAGGATGGAGGAATGGAGCAGCAACACCTGAAGGAATCAGTTCTGTCCTCCGGCACGTCCGACCCAAACCCCCCCAAATGATTAATGAGCAATACACAGTGTACACAGAGCCACATGTGAAGAGAGCAGAGCAATGCAGAGTTCAGCCAGAACAACTTTGATTTCTGTTTGCAAGCCCAACAGCAAGGTTATGTGAACTGGCCCGAGACAAACATTTTCCAACATAGAAGAAAACCACAAGGACAACAAAGGTTTTCCCTGGTAAAAGACTCTTAAGGGCACGGGTTTAGGTTGAGTTGTGGGTTTGGTAATTAGATGGTTTGTTATTGTTAACGTTGCTGAAGCAGATAAAGGAAAGCAAAGCTCCAGGGGTTGAAATTAAAAGGAGAGGGAGGAAGCGCACCAAATGGCACCCTATTCCCTATACAGTGTAGGGGAGAGTGGGGCGAGTTGAGCAATTTTTTACATTCAGCATCACTACGTCAAAGGATATAGTATTCTTTCTGACGAAGATATCAAAGTTTAATTCATGGAATGGGAGGTATACTGTATATCTTAAATGTGTGCCTACATTCAAGTATAGACATCTATATTCAGCATCACTTACCCTTCCATTTCTTGACCAGTTGCCATTTCTTGACCAGTTGCCATTTCTTGACCAGTTGTCTGGGTCAGGGATGTTGTTTCGATGTGCCAGTTCCTAGGCAAGTTCACTGCATTTGAGGCTACAAAGCCATGAAAAATAAAAGTGGCCAGTGATTCTATGTCTATGTATATCGGGTAGCAGCCTCTAAGGTGCAGGGTTGAGTAACATTTTAACAGTCTGATGGCCTTGAGATAGAAGCTGTTTGTCAGTCTCTCGGTCCCAGCTTTGATGCACCTGTACTGACCTCGTCTTCTGGATGACAGCGGGGTGAACAGGCCGTGGCTCGGGTGGTTGATGTCCTTGATTATCTTTTTGGTCTTCCTGTGACATTGGGTGCTGTAGGTTTCCTGGAGGGCAGGCAGTGTGCCCCCGGTGATGCATTGGGCAGACCGCACCACCCTCTGGAGAGCCCTATGGTTGCGGGCGGTGCAGTTGCTGTACCAGGCGGTGATACATCCCGACAGGATGCGCTCAATTGTGCATCTGTAAAAGTTTGTGAGGGTCTTAGGGGCCAAGCCGAATTTCTTCAGCCTCCTGAGGTTGAAGAGGTGCTGTTGTGCCTTCTTCACCACACAGTCTGTGTGGGTGGACCATTTCAGTTTGTCTGTGATGTGTACGCCGAGGAACTTGAAGCTTTCCACCTTCTCCACTGCAGTCCCGTCGATGTGGATGGGGCGTGCTCCCTCTGCTGTTTCCTGAAGTCCACGATCAGCTCCTTCGTTTTGTTGACGTTGAGGGAGAGGTTATTTTCCTGGCACCACTCCGCCAAGGCCCTCACCTCCTCCCTGTAGGCTATCGTCATTGTTGGTAATCAAGCCCACTACTGTTGTGTCGTCTGCTAACTTGATGATTGAGTTGGAGGTATGTGTGGCAACGCAGTCACAGGTGAACAGGGAATACAGGAGGGGGCTGAGCACACATGCTTGTAGGGGCCCCAGTGTTGAGGATCAGCGAAGTGGAGGTGTTGTTTCCTACCTTCACCACCTGGGAGTAGCCCGTCAGGAAGTCCAGGACCCAGTTGGACAGACCCAGTTGGACAGGTTCAGACCCAGGGCCCCGAGCTTCATGATGAGCTTGGAGGGTACGATGGTGTTGAAGGCTGAGCAATAGTCAAATAACAGCATTCTGACGTAGGTATTTCTAAAAATAAGAAACCTTAGGTGCTGGCTTAAGGCCGATAGCAACCACTACAGAATGTCCGGTCAGGACACGAATGAGGGGGATCACCAGGTTAAGGGGGGTTTAATGGAAGAAGATATCCACATTCACACTCACATCACAAACATCTGACCACTCATGGTTCAGATAACTGAGAATCATGTCCAGTGAGAACTGACATTAACTATGGTTCTGGAAGGAAAGAGGAGAAATCAAACATTTAGTCTATAGCACTGGTAGAATATGAAGGACATGGCTGCATAAGCTAGCACAGGTACGTATATAACAGCAAGGGCTATACACTACAGCAGGCATAAGGCCTACTCACATGGCAATAGACTAAACAGCCTAGTGGACTTGTACACATGAAACTCAGGCAAATATGCTCAATTAAACACAACAGACAAATATACATGATATAATACAATGAGCATGAGCGATATATATACACGCACAATAGAAAATAGCCTAGCATCATAAAATGAGCAACGCTGATAAACTGCTAATCGCTAACAGTCATGCTAAATGCTCATCCATTCCAATGCAAAATGCGCGAACTAGCTAACAATCTCAACTTGTTAGCTGATACACAATAGACCGCACATCTTAGCTCTTCATAATATGACGCAGATCTCAAGGCACTTACATTTAGATGCACACACAATTAAACATCAGACAGACCACGGGAGGACAGGTTCAGCAGGAGGAAAAACTGTGTTTTTGCTCATCAGGATGGGGAAAGCATGTTTCTGACCACGCAGTGTGCCGGGGTCATACACTAACTGAAACTGAAGTCCCGGGAATCAAGGTCGCTGATAGGCTGAACGAGATGAGGTGATAAGTAATTGGCATAATCTTAACCAATAGGACACTAACAAAAGTGGGGTCCTCTGAATGGGAGACTAAGCTGCCACACTAGAACTAACCAGAAGGGACGGCTAGAATCAGCTGACTGAAGCTGGACATTTTAACAAAGCCTGTAAAACTGGTTCGTGAGATTCTTTATATGTTGACTGACAGGCATGTGCCCATTAAGAAACGGACTGTTAAAACGGCCAAATCCCCATAGATAGATGATGAATGGGAAAAACGATATGGTTGTGAGGGATGAGGCTTAGGGAATAAGTCTGACAACACATCAGACTGGCAAAAATACAGTAAATGAATAAATCACTTAACTAAACTAAACAAGAAGAAGAAGAAACTATATTATGTAACCAAGTCAATTATATAAAGAATGATAGTAAAAAGCTCCGGAGTACTTTAATTGAAATTCTAGGCAGAAAAGCTAACTCAGCTCCAACCTTCATTGAGGATGATTGCTCATTCATAACAAAACCCTTTGATATTGCCAACCTCTTCAATAACTTTTGTGTTGACAAAATTAGCAAACTTAGGTATGACATGCTAACGTCATATTCATGCATAATGGACAAAATAATGACAGACAAGCACTGTAGCTTTGAATTCAGCAAAGTTAGTGTGGATGAGGTGAGCCAATTATTGCTATCTATAAATAAGGACAAACCAACTGGAACCTACAATCTGGATGGTAAATTATTGAAGTTGGTAGCGGAATATATTGCGACTCCTATTCACCACATCTTCAATCTAAGCCGAGAAGACCGAGTGTGCCCTCAGGCCTGGAGGGAAGCAAGTTCATTCCGTTGCCCAAAAATAGCAAAGCACCCTTTAGTGGTTCAAACAGCAGACCGATCAGCCTGTTACTGGTGCTTAGCAATCTTTTAGAAAAAATAGTGTTTGACCAAATGCAATGTTATTTTACAGAAAACAAATGAACAGCAGACTTTCAGCATGCTTATAGGAAAGGGCACTCAACACGCTCGGCACTGACACACATGACTGATGATTGGCTGAAAGAAATTGATAACAATACGATTGTGGGAGCTGTATTGTTAGACTTCAGTGCCGCCTTTAAATCATTGATCATAATGAATTGCTGAAAAAAAGTAGGTGTTATGGATTACCATCCTCTGCCTTATCATAGGAGGACAGTTGCCTATCCAATACAGCACAGAGTGGTTTCTTTAATGGTAGACCCTCTAATGCAAATTTGTTTGAGTGTGGTATACCGCAGGACAGCTGGCTTGGACAATTATTGTTTTCTATGTTTACTAATGACCTTCCACTAATCTTGAATAAAGACGACTCAACATTATACCTTTCGGCTGCAACAGTAAAATAAATAACTGACACCCTTAACATACGGCTCCAGTCAGTTTTAGAATGGGTAACTAGAAATAGGCTGTTGCTAAATAACTGTCACGTTCTGACCATAGTTCTTTTGTGTTTTCTTTGTTTTAGTGTTGGTCAGGACGTGAGCTGAGTGGGCATTCTATGTTGTGTGTCTAGTTTTCCCGTTTCTGTGTTTGGCCTGATATGGTTCTCAATCAGAGGCAGGTGTTAGTCATTGTCTCTGATTGGGAACCATATTTAGGTAGCCTGTTTTCTGTTGGGGTTTGTGGGTGGTTGTCTTCAGTGTTTGTGTGTCTGCACCAGACAGAACTGTTTCGTTTCGTGTTTTTCTCGTTTATCGTAATTTTGTTTGTTTGTTTAACGTATTCGATTAAAATGGGTACTTTTCACGCTGCGCCCTGGTCCTCCTCTCTTCCTCCATACGACGAACGTTACAATAACTAAAAATTGACTCGCTCAACCCTGAATCTCATCTGGATTTAAAATGGAGTAATGTGGCTATTGAGCAAGTTGAAGAGACTAAACTGCTGGGTGTCACCCTAGATATCAAGCTATCATGGTCAAAACATATAGACTCAATGGTTACTAAAATGGGAAGAAGTATGTCCATGAAAAGGCGTTACTCTGCTTTCTTAATATCTCAGTCAACCAGACAGGTCCTACAGGCCCTAGTTTTGTCGCACATGGACTAAATCAAATCAAATCAAATGTTATTTGTCACGTGCCGAATACAACAGATGTAGTCGTTACAGTGGAATGAGTACTTACAAGCCCTTAACCAACAATGCAGTTTTAAGAAAAAAGAAGTGTTAAGAAAGTATTTACTAAATAAACTGAAGTAAACAACAAATAAATACAAATAAAAATGACAAAAATAAGAAAATGGAAAAATAACAAATAACTAAAGAGCAACAATAAAATAACAGTAACAAGGCTATATACAGGGGGTACCGGTACAGAGTCAATGTGTGGGGGCACAGGTTAGTCGAGGTAATTGAGGTAATATGTACATGTAGGTAGAGGTAAAGTGATTATGCATAGATAATAAACAGAGAGTAGCAGCAGCATAAAAATTGCAAATAGTCGGGGTAGCCATTTGGTTAGCTGTTCAGGAGTCTTATGACTTGGGTGTAGAAGCTGTTAAGAAGCCTCTTGGACCTAGAATTGGTGCTCCGGTACCGCTTGCCGTGCGGTAGCAGAGAATAGTCTATGACTAGGGTGGCTGGAGTCTTTGGCAATTTTTGGGTCCTTCCTCCGCCTATGCCGCCTGGTATAGAGGTCCTGGATGGCAGGAAGCTTGGCCCCAGTGATGTACCGGGCCGTACGCACTACCCTCTGTAGTGCCTTGCGGTCAGAGGCCGAGCAGCTGACATATAAGGCGGTGATGGAAACAGTCAGGATGCTCTCGATTGTGCAGCTGTATAACTTTTTGAGGATCTGAGGACCCATGCCAAATCTTTTCAGTCTCCTGAGGGGGAAAGGCATTGTCGTGCCCTCTTCACGACTGTATTGGTCTGTTTGGGCCATGACAGTTCATTGGTGATGTGGACACTCTCAACCTACTCCACCACAGAACCGTTGATGAGAATGGGGGCATGCTCAGCCCTCATTTTCCTGTAGTCCACGATCATCTCCTTTGTCTTGATCACATTGAGGGAGAAGTTGTTGTCCTGGCACCACACTGCCAGGTCTCTGACCTCCTCCCTATAGGCTGTCTCATCGTTGTCGGTGATAAGGCATACCACTGTTGTGTCGTCGGCAAACATAATTATGGTGTTGGAGTCGTGCTTGGCCATGCAATCATGAGTGAACAGAGAGTACAGGAGGGGACTGAGCACGCACAGGGGCCCCGTGTTGAGGATCAGTGTGGCAGATGTGTTGTTACCTACTCTTACCACCTGGGGCGGCCCGTCAGGAAGTTCAGGATCAATTTGCAGAGGGAGGTGTTTAGTCCCATGTTCCGTAGCTTAGTGATGAGCTTTGAGGGCGCTATGGTGTTGAACACTGAGCTGTAGTCAATTAATAGCATTCTCATGTAGGTGTTCCTTTTGTCCAGGTGGAAAAGGGCAGTGTGGAGTGCAATAGAGATTGCGTCATTGGTGGATCTGTTGGGGCGGTATGCAAATTGGAGTGGGTCTAGGGTTTCTGGGATAATGGTGTTGATGTGAGCCATGACGAGCCTTTCAAAGCACTGCTAAGGTTCGGTTGTCATTTAGCATACTGCCCCAACAGATTCACAGACAACACTATCTCAATTGCACTCCACACTGTCCACTCACACCTAGAAAATAGGAGTACATGATGCTTGCATTTAAATCAAAGTAGATAATTGTAAGATTGTGTAATACATCAGTTGTGGTCTCTATAAGCTTAAACACGAGGTCCTAAACCTGGCGTGAAAGTTCATCCATGTAGCTAGTTCATCCGTGTTGCTAGTTCATCCATGTAGCTAATTCATCCGTGTTGCGAGTTCATCCATGTAGCTAATTCATCCGTGTTGCTACTTCATCCATATAGCTAGTTCATCAGTGTTGCTAGTTTATCCATGTAGCTAGTTCATCCGTGTTGCTAGTTCATCCATATAGCTAGTTCATCCATGTTGCTAGTTCATCCATGTAGCTAGTTCATCCGCGTTGCTAGTTTATCCATGTAGCTAGTTCATCCGTGTTGCTAGTTCATCCATGTAGCTAGTTCATCAGTGTTGTTAGTTTATCCATGTAGCTAGTTCATCCGTGTTGCTAGTTCATCCATATAGCTAGTTCATCCATGTTGCTAGTTCATCCATGTAGCTAGTTCATCCGTGTTGCTAGTTCATCCATATAGCTAGTTCATCCATGTTGCTAGTTCATCCATGTAGCTAGTTCATCAGTGTTGCTAGTTTATCCATGTAGCTAGTTCATCCGTGTTGCTAGTTCATCCATGTAGCTAGTTCATCTATGTAGCTAGTTCATCCGCGTTGCTAGTTCATCCGTCTTGCTAGTTAATCTATGTAGCTCGTTCATCTATGTAGCTAGTACATCCGTGTTGCTAGTTCTAGCATATAGCTAGTTCATCTGTGTTGCTAGTTCATCCATGTAGCTAGTTCATCTATGTAGCTAGTTCATCCATGTTGCTAGTTCACCCGTGTTGCTGGTTAATCTATGTAGCTCGTTCATCTATGTAGCTAGTTCATCCGTGTTGCTAGTTCATGCATATCAACTCAATATAGTGCATTTTTATTGTTAAATCAAATCAAATCAAATTTTCAAATCAAATCAAATTTTATTAGTCACATACACATGGTTAGCAGATGTTAATGCGAGTGTAGCGAAATGCTTGTGCTTCTAGTTCCGACAATGCAGTAATAACCAACAAGTAATCTAACCTAACAATTCCACAACTACTACCTTATACACACACACAAGTGTAAAGGGATAAAGAATATGTACATAAAGATATATGAATGAGTGGTGGTACAGAACGGCATGGCAAGATGCAGTAGATGGTATAGAGTACGGTATATACATATGAGATGAGTACTGTAGGGTATGTAAACATAAAGTGGCATAGTTTAAAGTGGCTAGTGGTACATGTATTACATAAGATGGCAAGATGCAGTAGATGATATAGAGTACAGTATATACATATGAGATGGGTAATGTAGGGTATGTAAACATTATATTAAGTGGCATTGTTTAAAGTGGCTAGTGGTACATTTTTACATAATTTCCATCAATTCCCATTTTTAAAGTGGCTGGAGTTGAGTCAGTATGTTGGCAGCGGCCGCTAAATGTTAGTGGTGGCTGTTTAACAGTCTGATGGCCTTGAGATAGAAGCTGTTTTTCAGTCTCTCGGTCCCTGCTTTGATGCACCTGTACTGACCTCGCCTTCTGGATGATAGCGGGGTGAACAGGCAGTGGCTTGGGTGGTTGTTGTCCTTGATGATCTTTATGGCCTTCCTGTGACATCGGGTGGTGTAGGTGTCCTGGAGTTCTATAGTGTAGAAATCCTCATGCTCCCTGTATACTGTAAAAACCGTAAAACAAGCAAGGGTATTTGTTACTAGGATCCCCAATTAGCTGCTGCTGAGGCAGTGGCTACTCTTCCTGGTGTCCAAACAAGGAAACAACAACACAAATAAAATACATGATATACAGTGCATTCGGAAGGTATTCAGACCCCCTGACTTTTCCCCAAAAAATTATGTTACAGCCTTATTCTAAAATGGATTCAATAGTTTTTTTGCAAATTTATTAAAACTAAAAAACAGAAATACCTTATTTACATAAGTATTCAGACCCTTTGCTATGAGACTTGAAATTGAGATCAGGTGCATCCTGTTTCCATTGATCATCCTTGAGAATTTTCTACAGCTTGATTGGAGTCCACTTGTGGTAAATTCAATTGATTGGACATGATTTAGAAAGGCATACACCTGTCTATATAAGGATGGAGAGCGTCGCTGCACAGTTATTGTCAGGTCTCTCCAGAGATGTTAGATCGGGTTCAAGTCTGGGCTCTGGCTGGGCAACTCAAGGACATTCAGAGGACATTCAGAGTCTTGTCACTCTTGGGTTGTCTTGTGTGTGTGCTTAGGGTCGTTGTCCTGTTGGAAGTTGAACCTTCGCCCCAGTCTGAGGTCCTGAGCGTTCTGGAGCAGGTTTAAATCAAGGATCTCTCTATACTTTGCTCCATTCATCTTTCCCTCTATCCTAACTGGTCTCCCAGTCCCTGCCACTGAAAAACATCCCCACAGCATGATGCTGCCACCACCATGATTCACCACCACCAGGCTTCACCATAGAGATGGTGCCAGGTTTTCTCCAGATGTGACGCTTGGCATTCAGGCCAAAGAGATCAATCTTGGTTTCATCAGACCAGAGAATCTTGTTTCTCATGGTCTGAGAGTCTTTAGGTGTCTTTTGGCAAGCTCCAATCGCTCTGTCATGTGCCTTTTACTGAGGAGTGGCTTCCGTCTGGCCACTCTACAATAAAGGCCTGATTGTTGGAGTGCTGCAGAGATTGTTGTCCTTCTGGAAGGTTCTCACATCTCCACAGAGGAACTCTGGAGGTCTGTCAGAGTGACCATCGGGTTCTCAGTCACCTCCCTAACCAAGGCCCTTCTTCCCCGATTGCTCAGTTTTGCCGGGCGGCCAGCTCTAGGAAGAGTCTTGGTGGTTCCAAACTTTTTCCATTTAAGAATGATGGAGGCCACTGTGTTCTTGGGGACCTTCAATGCTGCAGAAAGGTGTTGGTACCCTTCCCCAGATCTGTGCCTCGACACAATCCTGTCTCAGAGCTCTACGGACAATTCCTTCGACCTCGTGGCTTGGTTTTTGCTCTGACATGCACTGTCAACAGTGGGACCTTATATAGACAGGTGTGGGCCTTTCCAAACCACGTCCAATCAATTGAATTTACCACAATAGAGTTGATGTGTGCCATGACCAGCCTTTCAAGGCACTTCATGATTACAGAAATTAGTTCTACAGTCAATGTGGCATGAAGCCTTTGAGTTTTTTGTGATCAGGAATGATGGTAGTCAGCTTGAACAGACTGGGACAAGGAAAGGTTGAAAATGTCTGTGAATACGCATGCCAACTGGTCTGCACATGCCCGCACCTGCCCTGGAATACCGTCTGGCCTTGCAGCCTTACGAGTGTTGACCCATTTAAAAAACATATATGTCAGCCTTGGAGAGAGAGATCACCCAGTCCTCCGGAACAGTATGGGCCCTCGTGTTGTTTTTGTCGAAGTGTGCATTATAGGCATTGAGTTTGTCTGGTAGAGAGGCAATGTTGGGCAGATCACAACTAGGGCTTCCTTTGTAGTCCCTAGTGTGCTGTAGCCTCTACCACATGCGTTGAGCATTGGAAACAGTATATTATGATTCCACCTTGTTCCGTTAGGTCGTAGCGGGACTTCTGGTACACGTTTGTGTTGGCTGGGATAGCCATGTGAGCTGTGTGTGTGTGTTCATATATATATGTGTGTGTGTGTGTGTGTGTGTGTGTGTGTGTGTGTGTGTGTGTGTGTGTGTGTGTGTGTGTGTGTGTGTGTGTGTGTGTGTGTGTGTGTGTGTGTGTGTGTGTGTGTGTGTGTGTGTGTGTGTGTGTGTGTGTGTGTGTGTGTGTGTGTGTGTGTGTGTGTGTTTGTGTCAGTGTATGATTGGAATCCATGGAACATTCATACATCTCTCTCCCCTATGCCTGTTTCATCTTTAAATGCTGGGATGCTGGGCGAGCGAGCCAAGTGTGAGCCATTTCATCTCAGTGCAGACACACTCAAAATCGCAATCCCCTCCCATATCCACCAAGTCTTGCCCGGAGAGGGAGTGGGTCTTGGAGTGAGTGATGGGGTATATTGGGTTGGAGAAAAGTTGAATCATAGAAGGACAGAGGGTGCACCCGTCTTCTGAAATAACCCATGTATTAGGGCACAGACTTTTTCAAATGGATCTTAAAATGAGATGTGCCTGGCTAGACAACATCATAACCAGCCATGCTGCGATGCTCGTGCTGTTTTGTATATTTCAAGCTTTATCGATCGGACCCGCTTCTCATAGATTTGGGGCCCTGACAATCACAGAGCTGGTGTCTAAAGGAGTTAGACAATATCGCTCCGTTCATTTCGGCACAGCTAACAAGTCATTAATGAACCGGGTAGAAATAGCCACCTGTTTTTTTTTCATTACTGTGACCCTTCTGGAATTTGAGTTTATTATTTTTGGGGTGTGCCTCTTCATGGTGCCTCATGTATCTAATTCACCTTTCTTCCTGCTTCAGATCAGACAGATGTGCCAGCAGACAAGACTTTTGTAAAAGTCACAAAATGCCACTGCTGATCTTATCATTTCACAGTTGCAAACACAAGTCAGCTTCATAACAACTATATCACGTCGGGGTCACCAAAACCGAGTTCACAATTCTGTATACTGACAGTCACAAAATGACGAAAGCGTGACTGGTGGATTCTAATCTTTAAGAAGCATTTGGGTACTCTGATATTAATTTAGAGTGTTAAAAGAAAGGGAAGGGGAGAAAGGGAAGAAAATAGAGAGGGGATGATTAGGGATGAGGAGTTGGACGGAGATCAGTCACACCTCTCGCTCTCCCCATTTCCGCTCTCAAAGTTGTTTCTTTATCCCTCCCTCACTCTGTCTTCAGCATCCTCAGATAAAACCACAGACAGACTGGATGGATGCACCCTTCTCAGCCATCGTCCCAAATGGCACCATATTCCCTATGCATTGCACTAACTTGACCAGCCCTATCGACCCTGGTCAAAAGTAGTGCACTGTACAGGGAATAGGATACCATTTAGGGTACCGTCCTCAGACTGCTCCAGAGAAATCCCTCTGTCTTCAAAACCATCAAACGAGGGTGGTTTCCAATGCTTGCTCGCTCTCCTTCTCGCTTTCTCTTTCTTTCTTTCTCTCTTTCTCTTTCTTTCTCTCTCTCTCTCTCTTGCCCTCATCTTTTGTTTCCAAATCCAAATCAAATTTTAGGCGAGGCTTGGTATGGAATTGGACATTGGTTTCTAGTTAGTGTTCGCATATCTGGAGGTTCTAAATTGGTGTGTAATATCTTAAATATTGCCAGGTTGGTTTTCACAGCTGTTTCATAAGGTGTTCATTACTGTAAGTTGTAAGGTATCCTTTGATGATATGTATTTGTTCCACATTATTCTTTTTTGTAACCTAGGACCAACAATAGATACATTTAAATTCAACCATAAGGGTGTGCTAATGAGGTATGAGAGATAGAAAAAAAATGAATCATAGAGGACTACTGAAACGATATTATTTCAGTGTAGATAAGGAAAGGGCAGGTTAAAATAAAGACATGACAGCCAGATAAGCCCGTGTATGAATCAAATGGACTTGCATATGAATGGAGTGGAAATTAGCTGACTTTGTGATCGGTAAGGTTAGTAACTTTAATGTGACAAGCAGATGACACGTTTTCTTTGCCATAAACGAAACGTAGCAACGTTAAAGACATGGATTTCATGTTGTCATGTTAACGAGGTACCAAAAAGTAGTTCAAATTTATGTTATGTTTTCATTTGATTAGCTAAACAAAACTTGCTTAAACAACAAAATAATTGCGATAATCAGCCTGGTTTGCATAGCGATGATGAAAAGAACATCATTTAGGCTGTAATGATCTCCAAAATTCTAATCATTAAGTCATCACACCGTTGATATTGCAACGGATGCTAGTAGTTTATCGAATCCCATTGTGAAGGGGGACACTATTTGGCCCGGGGGACATTATTTGGCATGACAGGCCCTCAAATCCTCAAAAAGTTCTACAGCTGCACCATTGAGAACATCTTGACTGGCTGCGTCACCGCTTGGTACGACAACTGCAAGGCACACGACCGCAAGGCGCTACAGAGGGTGGTGAGTACAGCTCAGTACATCACTCTGGTCGAGCTCCCTGCGTCCAGGACCTCTATAGTAGGCAGAGGAAGGCCCCAAAAAATGTCAAAGACTCCAGCCACCCAAGCCATTGACTGTTGCAGTTTACATTTACATGTGCTGTATATTTGAGTCATTTAGCAGACACGCTTATCCAGAGTGAATTACAGTCAATGCGTTCATCTTCAGATAGCTAGGTGAGAGAACTACATATCACAGTCATAGTAGGTACATTTTTCCTCTTTAAAGTAGCTATCAGCAGAGATGGTAAGGGGGAAGTGCGAGTTGTGTTCTGCTACCGCAGGACAAGCGGTATCAGTGTCTGGAACCAACAGGACCCTGCACAGTTTCTGCTCCTAAGCCATAAGACTGCTAAACAAGACGGCTAAATAGCTAATCAAATACCTACCCGGACTACCTGCATTAACGAACTCTCTTGCACTGACTATGCACACACACTGAACTCCACCCACACACTCGCACATGCTTGCACGGACACCCCAATACACACATACACACTCACACTACATACGCCCACACAAACACACACACACATAACACGCGCACACACATGCATGCTGACGCTACACACACACACACACTTTCACACCACATACGCTGCTGCTACAGCTCAGTCTATTACTTGTCCTGTTGCCTAGTTACTTTACCCCTACTTATATGTACATAGCTTCCTCAAATACCTTGTACCCCTGCACATCGACTCGGTACTGGTGCTACTTGTATATAGCCATGTTTTTTTTTTTACTAGTTACTGTTATTCGTTATTCTCTGTGTATTTATTTCTCGTGTCACTATTTATATATCTATATGTATTTTTCTGGTCATCTATCTGTAACTCTGTATTGCTGGAAAAGGACCTGTGAGTTAGCGTTTCACTTAGTCTACACCTGTTGTTTACGAAGCATGTGACAAGTCAAATTTGATTTGTTTATATCTTTATCCCTCTCCGTCCCACCCTCCATCTCTCTAAGAACTACTTCCCATTCCTTTTCCTATTTATCTCTCTGAGTTATCTCTCCTCACTCTGTTTCTAATCCCTCTCTTCTTGTTTTGAAGCTGCAGACGAGCTGTTCTGTCTGTTCCTTTTACGGCCCACACGGTTCTGCGACTACATGTGTCTTAAAACGAATGCATGTCAGCCCTGACTGGCGCCTGTTCGTAGTAAAGCCTTACTGCTAAAGTAACGCAAACAAACAGGAAATACTAGCACCATTACACAACCTGGTCATAATGCTCAATGGATATAGTTATAGATGTTCATGAGTAACTTATAAGCACTTTGTCATACATTATAACGCATTATGTATAGCTCATAAGTTGTTAGAAATGTGTTGATAATGCATTATGAAGATGGTAAATAAAATATCCAAGATTGTTTACATGTCCCTCATACTCGATAGTAGTGTGGCAATCGGCACGGTGAGATGACGCGCTGCATAACGAATGGTGCAAGTCATTGGACAAAATGTCACTAGACTCATTTAATTGATTAAATTGAAAGCAGCAGCACAATCACTAGGAGAGTTGACTGAGTAGTGTCCAATGTGCGTCCCAAATGGCACCGAATTCCCTACGTAGTACACTACGTTTGACCAAAAGTGATCAAAAGTAGTGCAGTATTTAGGGAACAGGGTGTCATTTTGGGACGCAACACTAGTGTGATCTGTCTCTGTGTTCCCTGCTCGTCCTGGCTTTATCTGGTTTCGACTAATGAAGAAAGCCTAATACACCCTACATGTACAGAACTATTCCCATTGGGTTAATTGGCTATCATTTGTTAAGGCACATTCCTTAAGTGGACATGTCTCTGAATAGGAAATGAGGCAGACAAAGTCTCAAATTGAATGGATTAAAAAGATTCTCCTCATGGAACGCATATTAGAGGGAAATGAATGAGTTACTTAGCAGGACACTACAAAATACGCAAAGTCCTCTTCGTATGTACTATAATGTACTATACCTAATTCACTAGATGATAATGTACTTAAAGGCCGCATGAGTGCAAATATTCCCTGACCCCAAAATGTTTTTATTGTCACATACACCGGATCGTTACAGTGCATTTGATTGGTTTACAGGGTCAGCCACAGTAGTATGGCACCCCTAGAGCAAATTAAGTGCCTTGGTCACCTTGGGGATTCAAACCAGGAACGGTTTAGTTTACTGGCCCGAAACACTAACCACTAGGCTACCTGCCACTCTAACCACTTTTTATTTTTTTTATTTTACCATTATTTTACCAGGTAAGTTGACTGAGAACACGTTCTCATTTGCAGCAACAACCTGGGGAATAGTTACAGGGGAGAGGAGGGGGATGAATGAGCCAATTGTAAACTGGGGATTATTAGGTGACCGTGATGGTTGAGGGCCAGATTGGGAATTTAGCCAGGACACCGGGGTTAACACCCCTACTCTTACAATAAGTGCCATGGGATCTTTAATGACCTCAGAGAGTCAGGACACCCGTTTAACGTCCCATCCGAAAGACAGCACCCTACACAGAGCAGTGTCCCCAATCACTGCCCTGGGGCATTGGGATCTTTGTTTAGACCAGAGGAAAGAGTGCCTCCTACTGGCCCTCCAACACCACTTCCAGCAGCACCTGGCCTCCCATCCAGGGACTGACCAGGACCAACCCTGCTTAGCTTCAGAAGCAAGCCAGCAGTGGTATGCAGGGTGGTATGGATACCTGCCACTCTAACAGACACATCTGTGTTGCACAAATGCCTGCTAAAACTTCTAGCTCAACTGTTGTGTGCCGCTCTGTTGGTCTCCCATCCAGCCAGAGGCAGTTAGCTAATGGTTGTGGTGGTTTCTCTCCATTTGACAGAAACAAAGCGGTCCTTTGGCCATTTCAAAAACTCTCTCCCATTTTGAATGACTCACAGGTTTAATCAATCCCCTTTACGCACACAGCCCTCACATGGTTAGCGGGGTAATTAGCCCAAAAAGGCTAATTCTAACATTTCATTGTAGCATTACGAGTTAGCGCCCTGCCCTGCCGTGCTTTACAGCATATAGACCACCATAGAAGTCTTTGGGGAGCAGATCTGGGTTCAAATAGTATTTGTTTTTGTTGAAATGCTTAGAGCATTTTATTGAGCCTTCCTGGAGTACCAGATGGGCAGGGTTTACATTTTTGTGACTATTCTGTTGGTTCCATTGCACCAGACAAGCTCAATTAAGCACAGCTAAGGTATTTGAAAGAAAACAAATAGTATTTAAACCCATGTCTGCACTAATGCTTTCTTGCAAATACTATTGAGTGGGTTTTACAGCAAATGTTTGGACATGAGAAGAATCTGCCAAAAGACCTCAGCGGGCGATGCTGTTTTGTATTTATCCAAGTAATGAGAGTTTAAACAAAATGTGGAGGGCGGCAGATCAGCTCAGAGTTGAACTCTGACCCTAGCGAGATTTGCCCGTCAACATTTCTGACACCGTGGAATTCAGAGCATTCAGCTGGGAGGCTCCAGACCGTGGCTCCAGATTGCAGTACTGGACCTTCACCCCATCACTGGGACACATTTTAGTTATAGCTTCATATGAACCCATTCTGTAGAGTTCACTGACTATAAGCAGAAAGATGTTGTACTAAAAGGGGCCCATTTGGGCCACATGTCACATTTTTATTTCATCTCTATAGTACAGTCTGTTCAAGCAATTCATGCAAGTTTACGGCCTGGCACGATGCAGCTACTGGAATAACCACCTATAACCATCTATGAGATAGATCTGCTCTGGGACTTCACACACATACAGTGGGGCAAAAAAGTATTTAGTCAGCCACCAATTGTGCAAGTTCTCCCACTTAAAAAGATGAGAGAGGCCTGTAATTTTCATCATAGGTACACTTTAACTATGACAGACAAAATGAGAGAAAAAAATCCAGAAAATCACATTGTAGGATTTTTAATGAATTTATTTGCAAATTATGGTGGAAAATAAGTATTTGGTCAATAACAAACAAGCAAGATTTCTGGCTCTCACAGACCTGTAACTTCTTCTTTAAGAGGCTCCTCTGTCCTCCACTCGTTACCTGTATTAATGGCACCTGTTTGAACTTGTTATCAGTATAAAAGACACCTGTCCACAACCTCAAACAGTCACACTCCAAACTCCACTATGGCCAAGACCAAAGAGCTGTCAAAGGACACCAGAAACAAAATTGTAGACCTGCACCAGGCTGGGAAGACTGAATCTGCAATAGGTAAGCAGCTTGGTTTGAAGAAATCAACTGTGAGAGCAATTATTAGGAAATGGAAGACATACAAGACCACTGATAATCTCCCTCGATCTGGGGCTCCACGCAAGATCTCACCCCGTGGGGTCAAAATGATCACAAGAACGGTGAGCAAAAATCCCAGAACCACACGGGGGGACCTAGTGAATGACCTGCAGAGAGCTGGGACCAAAGTAACAAAGCCTACCATCAGTAACACACTACGCCGCCAGGGACTCAAATCCTGCAGTGACAGACGTGTCCCCCTGCTTAAGCCAGTACATGTCCAGGCCCGTATGAAGTTTGCTAGAGAGCATTTGGATGATCCAGAAGAAGATTGGGAGAATGTCATATGGTCAGATGAAACCAAAATATAACTTTTTGGTAAAAACTCAACTCGTCGTGTTTGGAGGACAAAGAATGCTGAGTTGCATCCAAAGAACACCATACCTACTGTGAAGCATGGGGGTGGAAACATCATGCTTTGGGGCTGTTTTTCTGCAAAGGGACCAGGACGACTGATCCGTGTAAAGGAAAGAATGAATGGGGCCATGTATCATGAGATTTTGAGTGAAAACCTCCTTCCATCAGCAAGGGCATTGAAGATGAAACGTGGCTGGGTCTTTCAGCATGACAATGATCCCAAACACACCGCCCGGGCAACGAAGGAGTGGCTTCGTAAGAAGCATTTCAAGGTCCTGGAGTGGCCTAGCCAGTCTCCAGATCTCAACCCCATAGAAAATCTTTGGAGGGAGTTGAAAGTCTGTGTTGCCCAGCAACAGCCCCAAAACATCACTGCTCTAGAGGAGATCTGCATGGAGGAATGGGCCAAAATACCAGCAACAGTGTGTGAAAACCTTGTGAAGACTTACAGAAAACGTTTGACCTCTGTCATTGCCAACAAAGGGTATATAACAAAGTATTGAGATAAACTTTTGTTATTGACCAAATACTTATTTTCCACCATAATTTGCAAATAAATTCATTAAAAATCCTACAATGTGATTTTCTGGATTTTCTTTTCTGATTTTGTCTGTCATAGTTGAAGTGTACCTATGATGAAAATTACAGGCCTCTCTCATCTTTTTAAGTGGGAGAACTTGCACAATTGGTGGCTGACTAAATACTTTTTTGCCCCACTGTACACACACAGACAGAAACACACAGACACAAACACAGACACACACACAGCTATGTCTTACTATGCGTGTGAGGTGTGTCGCAATCAAAATCCTATTCTCTAAACCTAACCCTGAAGCTAAACATTAACCTAACCCTAACCTTAATCCCTAAACTTAAAACGAACCCTGACTTCTAACCATAACCCCTAACCTTAACCCTAATTCTAACCCTCACCCCTAAGCCTAAAATAGCCTTTTTACAAGTGAGGACCGGCAAAATGTCCTCACTTCTCTGCATTTTTGATGGTTTACTATTCTTATGAGGACTGCTGTTACTCATTCGTATGTATAGTAAAATGTGTACACATACACATACACACACACACACACACACGCACGCACGCACGCACGCACACACACACGCACACACACACGCACACACACACACACTCTGCTATCTACACTAAGTGAGCCACAGAGGACACCAGTTAAGCTGATGTTGCACCCCTCCAGCTGTTTATCTAGTGTAGACACACACACACACACATATCACGCACTGAACTGTGTTCACGGTCCCTGCGCTGCAATGATGCTGATTAGCCATCAAGAGTTTAACCAGTTATGTAACTGTTCATCAAACCGTGCAGTGTAGTAATTACCACGCCTTGGGCTGTTCAAGCCACACACACACTAAACCTGACTTTCCTGCAGTTTGGCAGAGGGTTATATATGCAGCTCTAGAAGAAAAAAAAACGATACATGGCTATTTTTATTTATTTTTTATTTTTTTATTTCACCTTTATTTAACCAGGTAGGCTAGTTGAGAACAAGTTCTCATTTGCAACTGCGACCTGGCCAAGATAAAGCATAGCAGTGTGAACAGACAACACAGAGTTACACATGGAGTAAACAATAAACAAGTCAATAACATGATAGAAAAAAAAAAAGAGAATCTATATACAATGTGTGCAAAAGGCATGAGGTAGGCAATAAATCGAATAATTACAATTTAGCAGATTAACACTCGAGTGATAAATCATCAGATGATCATGTGCAAGAAGAGATACTGGTGTGCAAAAGAGCAGAAAAGTAAATAAATAAAAGCAGTATGGGGGGTGAGGTAGGTAAATTGGGTGGGTAGTTTACAGATGGACTATGTACAGCTGCAGCGATCGGTTAGCTGCTCGGATAGCAGATTTTTAAAGTTGTTGAGGGAGATAAAAGTCTCCAACTTCAGAGATTTTTGCAATTCGTTCCAGTCGCAGGCAGCAGAGAACTGGAAGGAAAGGCGTCCAAATGAGGTTTTGGCTTTAGGGATGATCAGTGAGATACACCTGCTGGAGCGCGTGTTGCAGGTGGGTGTAGCCATCGTGACCAGTGAACTGAGATAAGGCGGCACTTTACCTAGCATAGCCTTGTAGATGACCTGGAGCCAGTGGGTCTGACGACGAACATGTAGCGAGGGCCAGCCGACTAGGGCATACAGGTCGCAGTGGTGGGTCGTATAAGGTGCTTTAGTAACAAAACGAATGGCACTGTGATAAACTGCATCCAGTTTGCTGAGTAGAGTATTGGAAGCTATTTTGTAGATGACATCGCCGAAGTCGAGGATCGGTAGGATAGTCAGTTTTACTAGGGTAAGTTTGGCGGCGTGAGTGAAGGAGGCTTTGTTGCGGAATAGAAAGCCGATTCTTGCTTTGATTTTGGATTGGAGATGTTTGATATGAGTCTGGAAGGAGAGTTTGCAGTCTAGCCAGACACCTAGGTACTTATAGATGTCCACATATTCTAGGTCGGAACCGTCCAGGGTGGTGATGCTAGTCGGGCGTGCGGGTGCAGGCAGCGAACGGTTGAAAAGCATGCATTTGGTTTTACTAGCGTTTAAGAGCAGTTGGAGGCCACGGAAGGAGTGTTGTATGGCATTGAAGCTCGTTTGGAGGTTAGATAGTACAGTGTCCAAGGAAGGGCCGGAAGTATATAGAATGGTGTCGTCTGCGTAGAGGTGGATCAGGGAATCGCCCGCAGCAAGAGCAACATCATTGATGTATACAGAGAAAAGAGTCGGCCCGAGAATTGAACCCTGTGGTACCCCCATAGAGACTGCCAGAGGACCGGACAACATGCCCTCCGATTTGACACACTGAACTCTGTCTGCAAAGTAGTTGGTGAACCAGGCAAGGCAGTCATTAGAAAAACCGAGGCTACTGAGTCTGCCGATAAGAATATGGTGATTGACAGAGTCGAAAGCCTTGGCCAGGTCGATGAAGACGGCTGCACAGTAATGTCTTTTATCGATGGCGGTTATGATATCGTTTAGTACCTTGAGCGTGGCTGAGGTGCACCCATGACCGGCTCGGAAACCGGATTGCACAGCGGAGAAGGTACGGTGGATTCGAGATGGTCAGTGATCTGTTTGTTGACTTGGCTTTCGAAGACCTTAGATAGGCAGGGCAGGATGGATATAGGTCTGTAACAGTTTGGGTCCAGGGTGTCTCCCCCTTTGAAGAGGGGGATGACCGCGGCAGCTTTCCAATCCTTGGGGATCTCAGATGATACGAAGGAGAGGTTGAACAGGCTGGTGATAGGGGGTGCGACAATGGCGGCGGACAGTTTCAGAAATAGGGGGTCCAGATTGTCAAGCCCAGCTGATTTGTATGGGTCCAGGTTTTCCAGCTCTTTCAGAACATCTGCTATCTGGATTTGGGTAAAGGAGAAGCTGGGGAGGCTTGGGCGAGTAGCAGCGGAGGGGGCGGGGCTGTTGGCCAAGGTTGGAGTCGCCAGGAGGAAGGCATGGCCAGCCATTGAGAAATGCTTGTTGAAGTCTTCGATTATCACGGATTTATCGGTGGTGACCGTGTTACCTAGCCTCAGTGCAGTGGGCAGCTGGGAGGAGGTGCTCTTGTTCTCCATGGACTTTACAGTATCCCAGAACTTTTTGGAGTTAGAGCTACAGGATGCAAATTTCTGCTTGAAAAAGCTGGCCTTTGCTTTCCTGACTGACTGCGTGTATTGGTTCCTGACTTCCCTGAACAGTTGCATATCGCGGGGGCTCTTCGATGCTATTGCAGTTCGCCACAGGATGTTTTTGTGCTGGTCGAGGGCAGTCAGGTCTGGAGTGAACCAAGGGCTATATCTGTTCTTGGTTCTGCATTTTTTGAACGGAGCATGCTTGTCTAATATGGTGAGGAAGTAACATTTAAAGAATGACCAGGCATCCTCAACTGACGGGATGAGGTCAATATCCTTCCAGGGAACCCGGGCCAGGTCGATTAGAAAGGCCTGCTCGCAGAAGTGTTTTAGGGAGCGTTTGACAGTGATGAGGGGTGGTCGTTTGACCGCGGACCCGTGGCGGATACAGGCAATGAGGCAGTGATCACTGAGATCTTGATTGAAGACAGCAGAGGTGTATTTGGAGGGCAGGTTGGTCAGGATAATGTCTATTAGGGTGCCCATGTTTACGGATTTAGGGTTGTACCTGGTGGGTTCCTTGATGATTTGTGTGAGATTGAGGGCATCAAGCTTGGATTGTAGGACTGCCGGGGTGTTAAGCATATCCCAGTTTAGGTCACCTAACAGAACAAACTCTGAAGCTAGATGGGGAGCGATCAATTCACAGATGGTGTCCAGGGCACAGCTGGGAGCTGAGGGGGGTCGGTAGCAGGCGGCAACAGTGAGAGACTTATTTCTGGAGAGATTAATTTTTAAAATTAGAAGTTCGAACTGTTTGGGCATAGACCTGGAAAGTATGACAGAACTTTGCAGGCTATCTCTGCAGTAGATTGCAACTCCTCCCCCTTTGGCAGTTCTATCTTGACGGAAAGTGTTATAGTTGGGTATGGAAATCTCAGAATTTTTGGTGGCCTTCCTAAGCCAGGATTCGGACACGGCAAGGACATCAGGGTTGGCAGAGTGTGCTAAAGCGGTGAGTAAGGCAAACTTAGGGAGGAGGCTTCTGATGTTGACATGCATGAGGCCAAGGCTTTTTCAATCACAGAAGTCAACAAATGAGGGTGACTGGGGACATGCAGGGCCTGGGTTTACCTCCACATCACCCGAGGAACAGAGGAGTAGTAGGATGAGGGTGCGGCTAAAGGCTATCAAAACTGGTCGCCTAGAACGTTGGGGACAAAGAATAAAAGGAGCAGATTTATGGGCGTGGTAGAATAGATTCTGGGCATAATGTGCAGACAGGGGTATGGTGGGGCGTGGGTACAGCGGAGGCAAGCCCAGGCACTGGGTGATGATAAGAGAGGTTGTATCTCTGGACATGCTGGTCTCAATGGGTGAGGTCACCGCATGTGTGGGGGGTGGGACGAAGGGGGTATCAGAGGTACGGAGAGTGGAACTACGGGGTCCATTGCAAACCAAAACAATGATAACTAGCCTGAACAACAGTATGCAAGGCATATTGATATTTGAGGGAGACATACAATAAGGCATAAAGTGATTGCAGGTCTTGATTGGGAGAGCTAGCTAAAACAACAGGTGAGATAACAGCAGCTAGTCAGTTAACACAGCAGCAGCAGGTAAAAATGGCGACGGCTAGGCAGAGAGGGTCGGATTAACTACACACAGATCCTGAGTTAAAGCACAGAGCCGACAGATAAAACACAAATAAACGGAATGGAGTACCGTGAATTAATGGACAGTCAAGCAAGCATCATATATCTGTTCTTGGTTCTGCATTTTTTGAACGGAGCATGCTTGTCTAATATGGTGAGGAAGTAACATTTAAAGAATGACCAGGCATCCTCAACTGACGGGATGAGGTCAATATCCTTCCAGGGAACCCGGGCCAGGTCGATTAGAAAGGCCTGCTCGCAGAAGTGTTTTAGGGAGCGTTTGACAGTGATGAGGGGTGGTCGTTTGACCGCGGACCCGTGGCGGATACAGGCAATGAGGCAGTGATCACTGAGATCTTGATTGAAGACAGCAGAGGTGTATTTGGAGGGCAGGTTGGTCAGGATAATGTCTATTAGGGTGCCCATGTTTACGGATTTAGGGTTGTACCTGGTGGGTTCCTTGATGATTTGTGTGAGATTGAGGGCATCAAGCTTGGATTGTAGGACTGCCGGGGTGTTAAGCATATCCCAGTTTAGGTCACCTAACAGAACAAACTCTGAAGCTAGATGGGGAGCGATCAATTCACAGATGGTGTCCAGGGCACAGCTGGGAGCTGAGGGGGGTCGGTAGCAGGCGGCAACAGTGAGAGACTTATTTCTGGAGAGATTAATTTTTAAAATTAGAAGTTCGAACTGTTTGGGCATAGACCTGGAAAGTATGACAGAACTTTGCAGGCTATCTCTGCAGTAGATTGCAACTCCTCCCCCTTTGGCAGTTCTATCTTGACGGAAAGTGTTATAGTTGGGTATGGAAATCTCAGAATTTTTGGTGGCCTTCCTAAGCCAGGATTCGGACACGGCAAGGACATCAGGGTTGGCAGAGTGTGCTAAAGCGGTGAGTAAGGCAAACTTAGGGAGGAGGCTTCTGATGTTGACATGCATGAGGCCAAGGCTTTTTCAATCACAGAAGTCAACAAATGAGGGTGACTGGGGACATGCAGGGCCTGGGTTTACCTCCACATCACCCGAGGAACAGAGGAGTAGTAGGATGAGGGTGCGGCTAAAGGCTATCAAAACTGGTCGCCTAGAGCGTTGGGGACAAAGAATAAAAGGAGCAGATTTATGGGCGTGGTAGAATAGATTCTGGGCATAATGTGCAGACAGGGGTATGGTGGGGCGTGGGTACAGCGGAGGCAAGCCCAGGCACTGGGTGATGATAAGAGAGGTTGTATCTCTGGACATGCTGGTCTCAATGGGTGAGGTCACCGCATGTGTGGGGGGTGGGACGAAGGGGGTATCAGAGGTACGGAGAGTGGAACTACGGGGTCCATTGCAAACCAAAACAATGATAACTAGCCTGAACAACAGTATGCAAGGCATATTGATATTTGAGGGAGACATACAATAAGGCATAAAGTGATTGCAGGTCTTGATTGGGAGAGCTAGCTAAAACAACAGGTGAGATAACAGCAGCTAGTCAGTTAACACAGCAGCAGCAGGTAAAAATGGCGACGGCTAGGCAGAGAGGGTCGGATTAACTACACACAGATCCTGAGTTAAAGCACAGAGCCGACAGATAAAACACAAATAAACGGAATGGAGTACCGTGAATTAATGGACAGTCAAGCAAGCATCAGCTATGTAGCCAAGTGATCATAGTGTCCAGGGGGCAGCCGTAGATGGAGCAGTGAGGCCTCCACTAAGCTAGCCCGCGGCGTAAGATTGTTCGATAGACCTGTTCAGATAGCAGCCGATATGCTCAAGACAGCTAACGATTAGCGGGCCGCAGTTAGCATATGGGCGTTCAGGTTACGTCGCGATGGAGGGGCCAGTTGAATAACTCCCTCGGGCAGATAACGTCGGTATCCCAGTCGTGAAGGCCCGGTGGGGCTCCGCATCGGCAGTAAAACGGGTCCGGATAGGTAATTGTAGCCCAGGAGTGGCTGATGGAACTCTTCAGCTGGCTAGCTCCGGGATAATTGGTGTTTGCTCCGGAATTGATGTTAGCCAATAGTCACTCGGATAGCAGCTAGTTAGCTGCAAGATCCAGGTGTAAATGTCCAGAGATTGCGGTAAAAATCCGGGGATATGGAGAGAGAATAGGTCTGGTATGCTCTGGTCTGAGTCGCGTTGTACAAAACTGGCAATAGTTTTCCGAGCTAAAGGATAGCTGATAAGCGCTAGCTGTGGTTAGCTGAACTACTCACGTTAGCTTGTGAGCTGGCTAACTTCTGGCTAGATGAATAACTCCCTCGGGCAGATAACGTCGGTATCCCAGTCGTGAAGGCCCGGTGGGGCTCCGCATCGGCAGTAAAACGGGTCCGGATAGGTGATTGTAGCCCAGGAGTGGCTGATGGAACTCTTCAGCTGGCTAGCTCCGGGATAATTGGTGTTTGCTCCGGAATTGATGTTAGCCAATAGTCACTCGGATAGCAGCTAGTTAGCTGCAAGATCCAGGTGTAAATGTCCAGAGCTTGCGGTAAAAATCCGGGGATATGGAGAGAAAATAGGTCTGGTATGCTCTGGTCTGAGTCGCGTTGTACAAAACTGGCAATAGTTTTCCGAGCTAAAGGATAGCTGATAAGCGCTAGCTGTGGTTAGCTGAACTACTCACGTTAGCTTGTGAGCTGGCTAACTACTGGCTAGCTTCTGTTGTAGATTTCGGATACGAGGTGAATAATACCTTTGAGGAGAAAAAAAAACAGATCCGCACCACATTTGGTGAGGTAGGTTGCAGGAGAGTGTTTTGAAGTTAAGTTTTTAAGAAGAAAAAATATATACAGTGGGGAGAACAAGTATTTGATACACTGCCGATTTTGCAGGTTTTCCTACTTACAAAGCATGTAGAGGTCTGTAATTTGTATCATAGGTACACTTCAACTGTGAGAGACGTAATCTAAAACAAAAATCCAGAAAATCACATTGTATGATTTTTAAGTAATTAATTTGCATTTTATTGCATGACATAAGTATTTGATCACTTACCAACCAGTAAGAATTCCGGCTCTCACAGACCTGTTAGTTTTTCTTTAAGAAGCCCTCCTGTTCTCCACTCATTACCTGTATTAACTGCACCTGTTTGAACTCGTTACCTGTATAAAAGACACCTGTCCACACACTCAATCAAACAGACTCCAACCTCTCCACAATGACCAAGACCAGAGAGCTGTGTAGGGACATCAAGGATAAAATTGTAGACCTGCACAAGGCTGGGATGGGCTACAGGACAATAGGGAAGCAGCTTGGTGAGAAGGCAACAACTGTTGGCGCAATTATTAGAAAATGGAAGAAGTTCAAGATGATGGTCAATCACCCTCGGTCTGGGGCTCCATGCAAGATCTCACCTCGTGGGGCATCAATGATCATGAGAAAGGTGAGGGATCAGCCCAGAACTACACGGCAGGACCTGGTCAATGACCTGAAGAGAGCTGGGACCACAGTCTCAAAGAAAACCATTAGTAACACACTACGCCGTCATGGATTAAAATCCTGCAGCGCACGCAAGGTCCCCCTGCTCAAGCCAGCGCATGTCCAGGCCCGTCTGAAGTTTGCCAATGACCATCTGGATGATCCAGAGGAGGAATGGGAGAAGGTCATGTGGTCTGATGAGACAAAAATAGAGCTTTTTGGTCTAACTCCACTCGCCGTGTTTGGAGGAAGAAGAAGGATGAGTACAACCCCAAGAACACCATCCCAACCGTGAAGCATGGAGGTGGAAACATCATTCTTTGGGGATGCTTTTCTGCAAAGGGGACAGGACGACTGCACCGTATTGAGGGGAGGATGGATGGGGCCATGTATCGCGAGATCTTGGCCAACAACCTCCTTCCCTCAGTAAGAGCATTGAAGATGGGTCGTGGCTGGGTCTTCCAGCATGACAACGACACGAAGCACACAGCCATGGCAACTAAGGAGTGGCTCCGTAAGAAGCATCTCAAGGTCCTGGAGTGGCCTAGCCAGTCTCCAGACCTGAACCCAATAGAAAATCTTTGGAGGGAGCTGAAAGTCCGTATTGCCCAGCGACAGCCCCGAAACCTGAAGGATCTGGAGAAGATCTGTAGGGAGGAGTGGGCCAAAATCCCTGCTGCAGTGTGTGCAAACCTAGTCAAGAACTACAGGAAACGTATGATCTCTGTAATTGCAAACAAAGGTTTCTGTACCAAATATTAAGTTCTGCTTTTCTGATGTATCAAATACTTATGTCATGCAATAAAATGCAAATTAATTACTTAAAAATCATACAATGTGATTTTCTGGATTTTTGTTTTAGATTCCGTCTCTCATAGTTGAAGTGTACCTATGATAAAAATTACAGACCTCTACATGCTTTGTAAGTAGGAAAACCTGCAAAATCGGCAGTGTATCAAATACTTGTTCTCCCCACTGTATATAAAAAGAAATGCGAAGAAAAATATATAAAAAATATATACACGGGACAGGACGAGGACAAAGGACATCTGACTGCTACGCCATCTTGGATTAAGCATTACTTGATTATGTAATTGCTTTGGTCCCAGTGATAACCATTGGTGATGGAATTGTACCAGTGTGCACCACATGCACAATCTCAACAAGTCAGTTTGGTGACAGTAACTTGGAAGGACAATGAATATTTGAAGTGAAATACTTAATAATTGGATGGCTACCTTGAGAAATAACTAATGCTATAATGGGAACACGAGGGAAAGCTATATCCCTGGTATTCCATGTGATTATATATTCTTCACAACGGAACTAAATGAAATATGATGTGCTTCTCCCTCACTGTTGCAGCCAAAGTGTGCCTGCCTGGTCTCCCACATTCGGACTGGCAAGCTGCTTTTCTGAGCCCACTTTCTCTCCATCCTCATTCTCCATCTCCTCCACTTTCCATCATCCTTGTTTTCACTCACTGTTGTCGCTGTCACTTTCCTCTCCTTGCTCTCACTCCCCCTCTCTTACCAACTCCCCCTTCTTCCCTCGCAGGTAGCCTAGCGGTTGGAGTGTTGGTCCTGTATCCAAAAGGTCGCTGGTTCGAATAATTAAGCAGAAAAGGTGAAAAATCTGTCTATGTGTCCTCGAGCAAGGCACTTTACCCTAATTCTTGCCAGGGGTGCCATACTACTTTGTAGAATTAGTAGAACAACACATTTCACTGCACCTATCTGGTGTATGAGACAATTAAACATCCTCTCTCGCATGAACCATCACGAGATCATAATAAATGCTGCTGTAAAAGATTTTTATTAAAACAATTTGAAACGGCAACCTATGATTGGCACGTAAATTTTTTGACTTTCATATTAATTTGTCGTCGTTCGAATCCCAGATTGCCCCTTTAACTGAGATGACTTAATACCCCTATCATCATGTTTAAAAAATATATATTTAACTAGGCAAGTCGGTTAGGAATAAATTCTTATTTACAATGACGGCCTAGGAACAATGGGTTAACTGCTTGTTCAGGTGCAGAATGACATATTTTTACCTTGTCAGCTCGGGTATTCGATCAAGCATCCTTTCGGTTACTGGCTCAACGCTCTAACCACTAGGCTACCTGCCGCCCCAAAAACATCTTTGTGTTTTCAAGTCAAATCAAATCAAATCACATTTTATTGGTCACATACACATGGTTAGCAGATGTTATTGCGAGTGTAGCGAAATGCTTGTGCTTCTAGTTCTGACAGTGCAGCAATATCTAACATTAATCTAACAATTCCACAACAACTACCGAACACACAAGTCTAAGAAAAGGAATGGAATAAGAATATATACATACAAATATATGGATGAGCAACGACAGAGCGGCATAGGCAAGATGCAATAGATAGTAAAAAATACAGTATATACATATGAGATTAGTAATGTAAGATATGTAAACATTATGGAATTATTAAAGTGACTAGTGATCCATTTATTAAAGTGGCCAATGACTTCAAGTCTGTATGTAGGCAGCAGCCTCTTCATGTTAATTATCGCTGTTTAATGGCCTTGAGATGAAAGCTGTTTTTCAGTCTCTCGGTCCCAGCGTTGATGCACCTGTACTGACCTCGCCTTCTGGATGATAGCGGGGTGAACAGGCAGTGGCCCGGGTGGTTGTTTTCCTTGATGAACCGTGTGGCCTTCCTGTAACATCAGGTGCTGTAGGTGTACTGGAGAGCAGGTAGTTTGCCCCCGGTGATGTGTTGTGCAGACCTCATCACCCTCTGGAGAGCCCTGCGGTTGTTTGCGGTGCAGTTGCCGTATACAGCCTGACAGGATGCTCTCAATTGTGCATCTGTAAAAGTTTGAGGGTTTTGGGTGACAAGCCAAATTTCTTCAGCCTCCTGAGGTTGAAGAGGCGCTGATGCGCCTTCTTCACCACACTGTCTGTGTGGGGGGACCATTTCAGTTTGTCCGTGATGTGTAAGCTGAGGAACTTTAAACTTCCCACCTTCTCCACTGCTGTCCCGTCGATGTGGATAGGGGGGTGCTCCCTCTGCTGTTTCCTGAAGTCCACGATCATCTCCTTTGTTTTGTTGACGTTGAGTGAGAGGTTGTTTTCTGACACCACACTCCGTGTTATGTTGTTGGTAATCAAGCCTACTACTGTTGTGTCGTCTGCAAACTTGATGATTGAGTTGGAGGCCTGCATGGCCACACAGTCATGGGTGAACAGGGAGTACAGGAGGGGGCTGAGCACATACCCTTGTGGGGATCAGCAAAGTGGAGATGTTGTTTCCTACCTTCACCACCTGTGGGCGGCCAGTCAGGAAGGGCTTCAAGCTTAATGATGAGCTTGGAGGGTACTATGGTGTTGAATGCTGAGCTATAGTCAATGAACATCATTCTTACATAGGTATTCCTCTTGTCCAGATGGGATAGGGCAGTGTGCAGTGTGATGGCGATTGCATCGTCTGTGGACCTAGTGGGGCGGTAAGGAAATTGAAGTGGGTCTAGAATGACAGGTAAGATGGAGATGATATGATCCTTGACTAGTCTCTCAAAGCACTTCATGATGACAGAAGTGAGTGCTACGGGGCGATACTCATTTAGTTCAGTTACCTTTGCATTCTTGGATATAGGAACAATGGTGGCCATCTTGAAGCATGTGGGGACAGCAGACTGGGATAGGGAGAGATTGATTATGTCCGTAAACCCTCCAGCCAGCTGATCTGTGCATGCTCCGAGGACGTGGCTAGGGATGCCGTCTGGGCCGGCAGCCTTGCGAGGGTTAACACGTTTAAATGTCATACTCACGTCGGCTACGAAGAAGGAGAGCCCACAGTCCTTGGTAGCGGGCCGAGTCGGTGGCACTGTATTATCCTTAAAGCGGGCAAAGAAAGTGTTTAGTTTGTCTGGAAGCAAGACGTCGATGTCCGTGACATATCTGGTTTTCCTTTTGTAGTCCGTAATTGTTTGTAGACCCTGCCACATACGTCGCGTGTCTGAGCCGTTGAATTGCGACTCCGCTTTGTCTTTATACTGGCATTTGGCTTGTTTGATTGCCTTACGGAGGAAATAACTACACTGTTTGTATTTGGCCATATTCCCAGTCACCTTTCCATGGTAAAATGCGGTGGTTCGCCCAGTGGAACTTGACATGTTCAAATCTGAGTGGGCGTAGAACCAGGAAGCAGGGTAGAAGTGTGTAAAATGGTATTTCCACAGCTTATTTTCAATTCTGGCTAGCTGACTTGTCAGTTATAGTGTGGAGGAGAAATTATAACTATTCACAATGACACCAGGAAAAGTGGATATTGAATTAAAAACGGTTTCTCAAGGTGGAAAGTGAAACAGTCTACAATTCTGTCGGTGTAAATGGATATTTCAGATTCAGAAGGAAATACTTGAATTTCACGGGTGAGCAAAAGGTGACCCTGAGTAAAGTGACTGTCAGTGAGAGCGGTTAAGAGGACAATCTATACAGTGATTAAAAACGAATCAGTGTCACAGTGTGTCACACACACACACAATCACTAGACTAGAAGGGAGTGGGAAGCACAGAGACATTGTTTCCTCTCAAATGTCTTTCCTTGATTCCTCTCATCCTCGCTCACCTCCCTTACAAAACGCATTGGAGGTCCGAGGTCCCTCCTCTCCGAACTTCTCCCAGGCGTTTCGAAAGGAGCTGAGGACATTATGAGAGACAATTGAGAAACATCCACTGGCCCTCAGAATGGGTGTTCTTTTAGAGTATGGACGTGTCCAGCGTGAGAAAAGGAGCCGTCCGGGCCCCTCGCGATCCTCCGAGGACACAGAGTACACAGAGTGGGCCCCAGGAGATTTATTCTCTGTAAACTGGGATCCCGCTCCACAATCAACTGGGAATTACACACGGTGTCAACTAGGGGCCAAAGGATGCAGAGAGAGTGTGTGTGTGTGTGTGTGTGTGTGTGTGTGTGTGTGTGTGTGTGTGTGTGTGTGTGTGTGTGTGTGTGTGTGTGTGTGTGTGTGTGTGTGTGTGTGTGTGTGTGTGTGTGTGTGTGTGTGTGTGTGTGTGTGTGTGTGTGTGTGTGTGTGTGTGTGTGTGTGTGCGTTTTTCTATACAGCTGTGAGGGGAAAATAAACCATAATCACCAAGTCTCCTTTCTCGAACTTCCACTCGGTAATCACTCATGTGATTTAAAAACACATTCGGACATGGCTTCCAGCTAATTCCAGTAGTTTTTTATCCTCATCTACTCCAAATTTCTGATCAATCGGTGTCTCAATTCCATCCCAGTAAGTTACCAGCTATAAGTGCAATAGTCTAGTCGTCCACAATCAGATAGGGGACAGACACAGTAGCCACATCTCGCACAGTAAATGTCTCCTCAGTCGCTTACTAGGGAGAGAGACCGACATCAATATTCAAATTAATGTTTTCACAGTATACAGGGTCCTACACCCCGTTAACATAGTGGCAGGTGAGCAGGAAAACCAAAATGTGTATTTTGCTGCGTAGCTGGAGGCCACAGTGCTAATCTAGATGGAAAATCTCTCTCCCTGACTGGCTGATGTAGCAGAAAGCAGCAGTGTTGACATTCAGAGGGTCAGGGGGAAGCCACAGAGCGGTGGTGGTGGAGTGTGTACTGTGTGTGTTCGTGCGTATCACCATATATAATTTATGGGGGAAAAAATCATTATTAGATCACTGGATGTGATATTGCTTTCTACCTTTTCTGAGAAAAAATATATACAGTGCCCTCAGAAAGTATTCACACCCCTTGACCTTTCCAATTTTTGTTGTGTTACAGACTGAATTTAAAATGGACTAAATTTAGAATTTATGTCACTGGCCTACACACAATACCCCGTAATGTTAAAGTGTGAATGATGTTTTAAGAACCGTTTCCAAAGTAACTAAAAATGAAAAGCTGGAATGTCTTGTGTCTAAGTATTCAACCCCTTTGTTATGGCAAGCCTAAATAAGTTCAGTAGTAAACATTTGCTTAACAAGTCACATATTAAGTTGCATGGACTCTGTGTGCAAAAATAGTGTTTAACATGATTTTTTAATGACTATCTCATCTCTGTACTTCACACATACAATTACCTGTAAGGTCCCTCAGTCGAGCAGTGAATTTCAAACACAGATTAAACCACAAAGACCAGGGAGACTTTCCAAAGAAGGATGGCTATTGGTAGATGAGTAAAAAAAGCAGACATTGAATAGCCCTTTGAGCATGATGAAGTTATTAATTACACTTTGGATGGTGTATCAATAACCCCAGTCACAACAAAGATACAGGCATACTTCCAAATTCAGTTGCCGGAGAGGAAGGAAACCGCTCAGGGATTTCACCATGATGATAATGATGACTTTAAAACAGTTACAGAGTTTAATGTCTATGATTGGAGAAAACATAGGATGGATCAACAACATTGTAGTTACTCCACAATGCTAACCTAAATGACAGAGTGACAAGAAAGAAGCCTGTACAGAATACAAATATTGCAAAACATGCATCCTGTTTGCAATAAGGCACTGAAGTAAAACTGCTAAAAAATTGGTAAATTTACTTTATGTCCTGAATAAAAAAAACATTATGTTTGGGGCAAATCCAACACATCAGTGAGTACTGTACCATCCTTCATATTTTCAAGCATGGTGGTGGCTGCATCATGTTATGGGTATGCTTGTCATCGGCAAGGACTAGGGAGGTTTTTGGGGATAAAAATAAATGGAATATAGCTAAGCACAGGCAAAATCCTAGAGGAAAACCTGCTTCAGTCTGCTTTCCAACAGATACTAGGAGACAAATTCACCTTTCAGCAGGACAATAACCTAAAACACAAGGCCAAATATACACTGAAGTTGCATACCAAGAAGACATCGAATGTTCTTGGTATTGTGTGTACATGGGTGAAAACAAATGTTTTAATCAATTTTGAATTCTGGCTGTAACACAACAAATTGTGCAATAAGTCAAGGGGTATGAATAATTTCGGAAGTTACTGCACGTTCTGTCCAATATAGAAATGTGGAGGAAGTCTAATGTACATAATCTTTCCGGCTGATAATGTGTTTTAATATATAATGTGTTTTCATATATAATGTGTTTTCATATATAATGCGTTTACATATAGCTTTTAACCAGTTTGTCGGTTTTGTGCCCTCTGTGTGTTTATGTGTGATGAAACTTAATAGGCGTGGGCTACACTTAGAGAGAATAATCTCTGATGGGAGTTCTGCGCATTCTGCATGTTATGAATGTACTCAGTGGTTTATTCATCTCTCTAATGCACGTAAGGTGATTTGAATGAAGGACAAGGTCGCTCACTGCTGGTGTTTGGATGAATAGAAATCTTCTCTTTCCTTCCCTTCCATCCTTAATTACAACGCAACCTCCAAGAGAAAGTATGGGACAGTTTCAGGTGAGATTTGAATAGAATATCTGAATAAGAAAATGCTTGCTATCGTCTGGTTCAGCCACCTGGGTGTTTTAAGGTTTGGTTAAACCAACAAAATACTCAAACAAATAGATTCCCAGGCTTGACTTCCCAGGCCTGGTGGATCCAGAACATAGCGTTCAGTCTGGATCCCCCAGGCTTCCCAAAACCATCTCTCGCAAGCAAAAACAAACTTTGTTCCCAGTATTGTGAGACGATTAGCTCTTTGATATGGATATCTGGTAGCGGTGGACTAATGAATTGTTGTTTCGATGTTCACCATCTGCTGAGCGCTGCCCCCACACAGCTGCTTGGGACATAACTGCAGTCTGTCAAACATACGAAGCAGGATAATTAAGTGTGTGTAAATGTTGCATCAAGGCCTTTTTAGCCATCATGAGAGATGGAGGCCAAGGTAATTTACAGCTACCGGCGATGGCGAGTCATTTGCTGTAAAGTGGTCAGAAGGGGTAACATAATGCTCCTCGCTTTTATGCCCCCTCAGTGTTGCTGTTTGTTTGTGTGTGTGTGTATGTTTGTGTGTGTGCGTGTGCGTGGGATGTGTGTGCGACGTGTGTGTGTGTGTGTGTGCGTGCGTGCACTAGTAAACCCCCTCAGTGTTGCTGTAACCTCGGAGAAGAATTGCTCATTTTTTCCATGGCCCTTCGTCATCACCTTGCAGAGGGTTTCCAAATACCCTGAGATGAGTTTCGCCGCCTATAGCGCGGCCCTGAAAAACAACACAAACTCCACACTATAGTGCATCTTCTTCCTGCCTCTGACAGTGTAATTGAAGATCTTGAGGATGTCTAATTAAGGCAGAGGGAGAGTGTGTGAGCGTTTTCTGGTGGGTGGATAATACTGCTTGAAGGAGGAAGGATACACAAATAAAAGACCAAAGGACACCTCAGCTAGGAATATGAATCACTACATTCCAAGTCATTGTTGCTTTTGTTAGATGTCTCTTTTTCCCTGCCAGTCATTAAGACGGTGGAGCCATTGACTTTATGTTCGCATTCTTATCTTTTATTATTTCCTATCGATGTTGCATTGTTGAGACGTAAGCATTCCGTTGGACGGTGTATACCACGTGTATCCTGTACATACCACCAATAAAACTTGAAACTGAAACGGAGACTTCAATATTTTCTAATCCACAGAACAACCTGAACAAATGTTGGCCCAAATGCATGTCGGCCAATTCTATGTTGTCAACAGGTTATGCTTGATGTTAGGTGTGCCTGTGAATGCAAACTGTAGTTCGCCTGTGGTTTTAATTAACCCATCCCCCCTCTTCGGAGGACACATTTCTTGTTTGTTTTTTACAGTTTTTTGCTACATATACTGTACATACATTTTACATAGACATTTTACATATACATTTTGCCTAGACATTTTGCATACACATTTTACATACATGGTACTTTATATAAAGCAGTCACATAACAATAACACATTACCAAACATAAACTCTTAAATACAAACCCTCAGCCACTCTCAGCCCATCCCACCTATCACCATAGACCAACATCGTTTGGTTCCCATGTGCCATATATTTTTCAATTGTGATGTGACGTTTTAAATACATTGGTTTGCCCGTGTTTGTGTGTAAGAGAAAGAGTGCAATGCCCGACCTTAATCATTTTCAAATCCACCAACCTCATTCAACGCCGAGCCAAACGTCGAGCCTCCGTGTGCCAATTCTGTTATTTAAACACCTAATTGTTGTGCTGCAATTTGTACACATTTCCTCCAACAAATGTCATCCCAAATGTCACTGTGTGCAAGGTCATATTTTGTAAACAACTTATTATTATCGTGCCGCAACCTTTACTTTCTCCTCGTCCATGTATGGCAGGTTAGCGTTTTGTTTTGTCATGAGGCTTGTTCTGGAGGCAGCTCTGCAGAGTGGTCACTAGCTGGCACAGCCACAAAGTCACAGAATCTGATTTTAAACCTAACCGTAACCACGCTGCCTAACTCTAACCTTAAATTAAGACCAAAAAGTCATGACCGTAAACATCAACCTGCTTCCACCACACTCCCTCCTCTGAGTGTTTTTCTAGCCTCGTCTCTGTTTTTGTGGTAGTAGGAGGGCCCAGTAAATAGCCAGTGCTGCTGCCTGCTTAACTAACTAGCCCCTTTGGCGTGTCTGCCTCTGCCACTACCCAGACACAAGTCCCCTCTGTCTCTCTCTCTCTCCATTCTTCTATCTTCTGTCTCTGTCTCTCTCTCTCTCTCCCTCCTTCTCTCTGTCTCTCTCCCGCTCTCTCTGTCTTTCTCTCGCTCTCTCTCTCTCTCTCCCTCTCCCTCCTCTCACTGTCTCTCTCGCTCGCTCTGTCTCTCTCTCCCTCACTCCTCTCTCTGTCTCTGACTCTCTCTCTTTTTTCTCTCTCTCTCAGTGGCTGCTGAGTGTGTGTCTGTGTGTGGGTATAGGCAGGCTCACAGCATGCGTTCTGCAAGCTGCTGGCACTTCCCATCCACAACTGAAACTCTCATTCCAACCGAGGGCTGTAGGGAGTAGGGACTGTCTTCATAAATGTTGTTGGTGGCCAGAGAAACAGTGAGTTTTCCGTAGCTGTCCCCCTGCACCGTATTGCCCCTTAGGAATCAGTGTGTATGTGTATTTTGGAAGGTCATTATCTGATGTGAGTGCAGTGTGTGTGAGAATGAGAGAGTCTGTGAGTAGTGTGTGTGTGTGTGTGGGGGGGGGGGGGGGTTGTGGGTGTGTGTGAGAGTATGTGTGTGTGTGTGTGTGTGTGTGTGTGTGTGTGTGTGTGTGTGTGTGTGTGTGTGTGTGTGTGTGTGTGTGTGTGTGTGTGTGTGTGTGTGTGTGTGTGTGTGTGTGTGTGTGTGAGAGAGAGAGAGAGAGACAGTGTGTTCTAATAAATAGTGTGTTCTAATTAAGATTATAAACTGGGTGGTTCAAGCCCTGAATGCTGATTGACTGAAAGCCGTGGTATATTTAAGCAATAAGGCCCGAGGGGGTGTGGTATATGTCCAATATAATACAGCTAAGTGTTGTTTTTAAGGACGAAGCAACGCGGAGCCGTGGTACATTGGCCATATACCACAAACCCTCGAGGTGCCTTATTGCTATTATAAACTGGTTACCAACATACCCAATTAGAGCAGTAAAAATACATGTATACGGTCTGATATACCATGGCTGTCAGCCAATCACCATTCAGGGCTCGAACCACCCAGTTTATAACAGACTGTATACCAAGGGTATGACAAAACATGTATTTGTATTAGTCTAATTATGTTGGTAACCAATTTATAATAGAAATAAGGCACCTTGGGGTTTGTGATATATTGCCAATATACCACGGCTAAGGGCTGTGTCTTAGCAATCCGTGTTGCGTTGTGCATAAGCACAGCCCTTAGCCATAGTATATTGGCCATATACCACACCACCTCGGGCCTTATTGCTTAAGTATGTTCTAATAAACAGTGTACTGTAATAAAACAGTGTGCTGTAATAAACAGTGTGCTGTAATAAACAGTGTGCTGTAATAAAAACAGTGTGCTGTAATAAAACAGTGTGCTGTAATAAAAACAGTGTGCTGTAATAAACAGTGTGCTGTAATAAAAACAGTGTGCTGTAATAAAAACAGTGTGCTGCAATAAAAACAGTGTGCTGTAATAAACAGTGTGCTGTACAGTGTGCTGTAATAAAACAGTGTGCTGTAATAAACAGTGTCCTTAATAAAAACAGTGTGCTGTAAAAAACAGTGTGCTGTAATAAAAACAGTGTGCTGTAAAAAACAGTGTGCTGTAATAAAAACAGTGTGCTGTAATAAAAAACAGTGTGATGTAATAAAAACAGTGTGCTGTAATAAAAACAGTGTGCTGCAATAAAAACAGTGTGCTGTAATAAAAACAGTGTGCTGTAATAAAAACAGTGTGCTGTAATAAACAGTGTGCTGTAATAAAACAGTGTGCTGTAATAAAACAGTGTGCTGTAATAAACACAGTGTGCTGTAATAAAAACAGTGTCCTGTAATAAAAACAGTGTGCTGTAATAAAACAGTGTGCTGCAATAAAAACAGTGTGCTGCAATAAAAACAGTGTGCTGTAATAAAAACAGTGTGCAGCAATAAAAACAGTGTGCTGTAATAAACAGTGTGCTGTAATAAAAACAGTGTGCTGTAATAAAAACAGTGTGCTGCAATAAAAACAGTGTGCTGCAATAAAAACAGTGTGCTGTAATAAAAACAGTGTGCTGTAATAAAAACAGTGTGCTGTAATAAAAACAGTGTGCTGTAATAAAAACAGTGTGCTGTAATAAACAGTGTGCTTGTCACGTTCTGACCATAGTTCTTGTGTGTTTTGCTTGTTTTAATGTTGGTCAGGACGTGAGCTGGGTGGGCATTCTATGTTGTGTGTCTAGTTTGTCTGTTTCTATGTTTGGCCTAATATGGTTCTCAATCAGAGGCAGATGTTTTATGTTGTCTCTGATTGGGAATCATATATAGGTGGCTTGTTTTGTGTTGGGGTTTGTGGGTGGTTGTTTCCTGTCTCTGTGTTTTCTCTGCACCAGCTAGGACTGTATCGGTTTGCCACTTTTTGTTATTTTGTATTTGTAAGTGTTCTCTGTTTATCGTTTAATTAAACATGTTGAGCACTGGCTACGCTGCGTGTTGGTCCGATCCCTGCTACACCTCCTCTTCTCTTGAAGAGAAGGAAGGCTGCCGTTACAGAACCACCCACCAAACTCGGACCAAGCAGCGTAGTAACGGGCAGCAGCGATAGCAGCAGCAGCAGCGAGTTCAGGAGTGGACATGGGAGGATGAGCTGGACGGAAAAGGACCCTGGGCAGAGCCAGAGGAATGTCGTCGCCGCCCCAAAGCAGAGCTGGAGGCAGCAAAAGCAGAGAGGCGGCATTATGAGGCGCTAGCAAGGCAGAGCGTCTGGAAGCCCGAGAGGCTCCCCCAAAAATTTCTTGGGGGGGGCTAAAGGGGTGTGTAGCTGGGTCAAGTAGGAGACTTGAGCCAACTCCCCCTGCTTACCGTAAGGAGCCAAGGATGGAACCAGAGCCGGTGAGGGCGGTATTGGAGGTGAGCGAAGTAGAGACTGTGAAGGATCTAATGGGGAAATTGGAGGAGAGAAAAATGAGGGATTTGCTGATTTGGTGCATGAGGTACGACATCCGCCCGACGGAGCATGTCGGGGATTTGATGTCACCTGAGTCAGCTCTCCATACTCGTCCTGAGGTGCGGGCTAGCCGTCTTGTGAAGACTGTGCCAGCCTCACGCACCAGGCCTCCTGTGCGCCTTCCTAGCCCTGCACGTCCTGTGCCAGCTCAGCGCACCAGCTCTCCTGTGGCAGCCCCATGCACCAGCTCTCCGGTGCCGGCGCCACGTACCAGGCCTCCAGTTCCAGCACCCCGCACTCGCCTTGAGGTGCGTGCCCTCAGCCCAGTACCATCGGTGCCAACACCACGCACCAGGCTTCCAGTGCGTCTCCAGAGCCCTGTTCCTCCTCCACGCACTCGCCCTGTGGTGCGTGTCTCCAGCCCGGTACCACCAGTTCCGGCACCACGCACCAAGCTTACTGTGCGTATCCAGAGCCCTGTACGCACTGTTCCTTCTCCCCGCACTCGCCCTGAGGTGCGTGCCCTCAGCCCGGTACCACCAGTGCCGGTACCACGCACCAGGCCTACTCTGCGCCTCAGCAGGTCTGAGCTGCCTGCCTGCTCAGCGCCATCTGAGCTGCCTACCTGCTCAGCGCCATCTGAGCTGCATGCCTGCCCAGCGCCATCTGAGCTGCCTGCCTGCCCAGCGCCATCTGAGCTGCCTGCCTGCCCAGCGCCATCTGAGCTGCCTGCCTGCCCAGCGCCGTCTGAGCTGCCTGCCTGCCCAGCGCCATCTGAGCTGCCTGCCTGCCCAGCGCCATCTGAGCCATCCGTCTGCCCAGCACCATCTGAGCCATCCGTCTGCCCAGCACCATCTGAGCCGCCCGTCTGTCCCGAGCCGTCAGAGCCGCCCGTCTGTCCCGAGCCGTTAGAGCCGTCCGTCAATCAGGAGCCACTAGAGCCGTCCGTCAGTCAGGAGCCGCCAGAGCCGCCAGCCAGTCAGGAGCTGCCAGAGCCGCCAGCCAGTCAGGAGCTGCCAGAGCCGCCAGCCAGTCAGGAGCTGCCAGAGCCGACAGCCAGTCGGGAGCTGCCAGAGCCGCCCTCCAGTCATGAGCTGCCTTCCAGTCATGAGCTGCCTTCCAGTCATGAGCTGCCCTCCAGTCATGAGCTGCCCTCCAGTCATGAGCTGCCTTCCAGTCATGAGCTGCCCTCCAGTCATGAGCTGCCCGCCAGGCATGAGCTGCCCGCCAGGCATGAGCTGCCCGCCAGTCATGAGCTGCCCGCCAGTCATGAGCTGCCCTCCAGTCATGAGCTGCCCTCCAGTCATGAGCTGCCATTCAGTCCGGAGCTGCCATTCAGTCCGGAGCTGCCATTCAGTCCGGAGCTGCCATTCAGTCCGGAGCTGCCATTCAGTCCGGAGCTGCCATTCGTCCGGAGCTATCTCTCTGTCCTGTGCTACCTCTCTGTCCTGAGCTACCTCTCTGTCCTGAGCTACCTCTCTGTCCTAAGCTACCTCTCGGTTCGGAGCTGTCTCCTCAGTCTGATGGGGCCTTTTGTGAGGGTTCCTAGGCCAAGGTCGGTGGTGAGGGTCGCCACTCAAAGGACGCTAAGGAGGGGGACAAAGACAATGGTGGAGTGGTGTCCTCGTCCAGCGCCGGAACCGCCACCGTGGACAGATGCCCACCCAGACCCTCCCCTAGAGTTTTAGGGGGTGTGTTCGGAGTCCGCACCTCAGGAGGGGGGTACTGTCACGTTCTGACCATAGTTCTTGTGTGTTTTGCTTGTTTTAATGTTGGTCAGGACGTGAGCTGGGTGGGCATTCTATGTTGTGTGTCTAGTTTGTCTGTTTCTATGTTTGGCCTAATATGGTTCTCAATCAGAGGCAGATGTTTTATGTTGTCTCTGATTGGGAATCATATATAGGTGGCTTGTTTTGTGTTGGGGTTTGTGGGTGGTTGTTTCCTGTCTCTGTGTTTTCTCTGCACCAGCTAGGACTGTATCGGTTTGCCACTTTTTGTTATTTTGTATTTGTAAGTGTTCTCTGTTTATCGTTTAATTAAACATGTTGAGCACTGGCTACGCTGCGTGTTGGTCCGATCCCTGCTACACCTCCTCTTCTCTTGAAGAGAAGGAAGGCTGCCGTTACAGTGCTGTAATAAAAGAAAGTGTGCTGCAATAAAAACAGTGTGCTGCAATAAAAACGGTGTGCTGCAATAAAAACAGTGTGCTGCAATAAAAACAGTGTGCTGCAATAAAAAACAGTGTGCTGCAATAAAAACAGTGTGCTGCAATAAAAACAGTGTGCTGCAATAAAAACAGTGTGCTGTAATAAAAACAGTGTGCTGTAATAAAAACAGTGTGCTGTAATAAAAACAGTGTGCTGTAATAAAAACAGTGTGCTGTAATAAAAACAGTGTGCTGTAATAAAAACAGTGTGCTGTAATAAAAACAGTGTGCAGTGTGCTGTAATAAAACAGTGTGCTGTAATAAACAGTGTGCTGTAATAAAAACAGTGTGCTGTTATAAACAGTGTGCTGTAATAAACAGTGTGCTGTAATAAAAACAGTGTGCTGTAATAAACAGTGTGCTGTAATAAAAACAGTGTGCTGTAATAAAAACAGTGTGCTGCAATAAAAACAGTGTGCTGTAATAAAAACAGTGTGCTGTAATAAAAACTGTGTGCTGAAATAAACAGTGTGCTGTAATAAACAGTGTGCTGTAATAAAAACAGTGTGCTGTAATAAAACAGTGTACTGTAATAAACAGTGTGCTGTAATAAACAGTGTGCTGTAATAAACAGTGTGCTGTAATAAACAGTGTGCTGTAATAAAACAGTGTGCTGTAATAAACAGTGTGCTCCCATAAACAGCGTGCTCCCATAAACAGCGTGCTTCCATAAACAGCGTGTTCTAATAAACCCTAACAAGCACACACTGGTTCCCTGGCCACCTGTCTCCATCAGAGATCCTCTACATCTCAATCGCTCAAAAACAATCACCATCGTCTCAGCCCTGTGTTGTCTCTGTGTGAAAAGGGTATTTGCGCTAACATCCTCTTTCTCCCCTGTTCTCTCCTCTCTCTCCCCAAACCTTCTCTCTCCAAACTCCACATCAACCTCCCAACCCCTAATCTCTCAGCTGCCACCTGACTTTTACTGGTGGGCTCCTGGGGGGAAAGGTACGTGTCTGTTCCTACCAGCCTCTGTAGCCATTTTTGCTCAAACATGACTTGTGGCAGGAGCTTCCATCTTATACATACCTCTTCTATCAAATCAAATCAAATGTTATTTGTCACATACACATGGTTAGCAGATGTTAATGCGAGTGTAGCGAAATGCTTGTGCTTCTAGTTCCGACAATGCAGTAATAACCAACGAGTCATCTAACCCAACAATTCCACAACTACTACCTTATACACACAAGTGTAAAGGGATAAAGAATATGTACATAAAGATATATGAATGAGTGATGGTACAGAACGGCATAGGCAAGATGCAGTAGATGGTATCGAGTACAGTATATACATATGAGATGAGTAATGTAGGGTATGTAAACATAAAAGTGGCATAGTTTAAAGTGGCTAGTGATACATGTATTACATAAGATGGCAAGATGCAGTACATTTTACATTTTACATTTTAGTCATTTAGCAGACGCTCTTATCCAGAGCGACTTACAGTAGAGTGCATACATTTTTATTACATTTTTACATACTGAGACAAGGATATCCCTACCGACCAAGAGCAGACGCTCTTATCCAGAGCGACTTACAGATGTAGATGATATAGAGTACAGTATATACATATACATTATATTATATTCTAATTCTCCACTGTGTGTTATCTATGCTGGTCACCCAGACAGACCAGGAATAAACTACCTCTGGCATGTCTTAATCCAGCCCTAAACTCCTAAAGCTCCTTACACAAACACAATAATCTAAGAACATGGCAATCCAGCCCAAACAACATCAAAATGGTTTACATTCTTCAGGCGCCATTATGAGCAAATTCTTATTTTTTGGTTGCTGAATTTCAAGCCTGCCATAACAAAGCACAGGATACCATAACGAAAAACATCTGAACGCCATGCATAGAAGGTTTACAAGAAGGTTTACAAGAATGTTTACAAGAATTTTTACAAGAATGTTTACAAGAATGGGCTATGTGATCATACTAGTTACTCATGTCAGTTCATTATGCATGAAGATGTCCTATGCATTTATTAAATGTCGATATTCCAGGTTTGGACAAATACGTTAGGTGTACATTACAATGGGCCTGCATTATACTAGTTCTGTACAAACAGTAAATGATGTACTGTACACATACACACACCTTTGTTGCCCACTCCACCACTAGCTCACAGGCGTTAATGGGGCACCGGGGAAACTAGTGATACATGCATTCATTTACACATGTATAAAGCATGGCCAGGGCGCCGAATACAAACAGGTTTTCTCCCTTGATAAGACGGTACTTAGAGTAACGAGTGCTCTTAGAGGGAGAAGATGGCCGATCCATAAATCAATGGGCGCGTCCCAAATGAAACCCTGTTCCCTATAAAGTGCACTACTTTTGGTTAAAAGTAGTCCACTCTAAAGGGAATAGGTGCCATTTGGATGTTTTTTTAAATGCTTTCACAGTGCTGATGATGCTGCTCCAGCACCTTCCCTTAAGACTGATGTTCAAATAAAAATTTGCATTAAATAATCAACAAGCGTAATTTACTTTCCCCCATTTCTGCTTCCAAGCGAGCTAACCTTTCCTTATAGGGGATGTGCTCTTCCTGCAGAAGAGTCTGGAAAATATGCAAATAATAGCAAGAATGATACTACATGTTTGAATAGGCTTTGGAGTCCGCATACATGTCATCAGGTTCAAAGTGTTCAAAGTGTGTGCATGTGTTTGTGCGTACAAGAGTGCGTGTGTGCATGTGCATGTGCATGCGTGCGTACTGTACGTGCGTGTGTGCATGTCTGTATATTCGGATGCAGCTGAGAAACGATTGTTTAAAATCTGTGTGTGTGTGTGTGTGTGTGAGTGTGTGTGTAACCGGTGTAAAATGGCTAGCTAGTTAGCGCTGCGCGCTAGTAGCGTTTGAATCAGTGACCCCAGTTGCTCTGAGGTCACTGGTTGAGCGTGGCTTTTGTAGAGCGATAGGTAACGATGCTTCGAGGGTGCCTGTTGTCGAAGTGTTCAGAGAGCCCCTGGTTTGAGCCCAGGTTGGGGCAAAGAGAGAGAGGGACGGAAGCAACAGTGGTGTGTGTGTTTGTGTGTGATTTGAAGTGTGAAGCCCAACTCCGCCCCTAACTCGTGCACACAAACATGCTGCAGACCAGCGGATATGATAGGCCAGAGGCAGATCTGTGAAAAGCCTGACCCTGTGGACCACAACATTCTATGGAGAGCTTCCCCACCAACCCCCTGAGAGACAGGAGACAGCCAGCTGCACATCTGAAGAGAAGACGACAACCCTGCCGGGTGATGTCACCACAGTGCAGACACGCACATGCACCCAAGCGAGCGCACACACACACACACACACACACACACACACGTGATATGTGTCCAGCGGAAGCCCTAACCTGCACCCTGCAGAGAAGCTGATAAGACCGGAGACACTCAAACAGACCGGAGGCTGGAGCAGAGAAAGCCATGGTGAGAGACAGTCTGAGGGTGTGTGCAGTGGTGTAAAGTACTAGTTTAGTCGTTTTTGGGGTATCTGTATTTTACTTTACTATTTATATTTTTGACAACTTTTACTTTTACTTCACTACATTCCTAAAGAAAATTATGTACTTTTACTCCATACGTTTTCCCTGACATCCAAAAGTACTTGTTACATTTCAAATGCTTAGCAGGACAGGAAAAGGGTCCAATTCACACACGTATCAAGAGAACATCCCTGGTCCCTCTTACTGCCTCTGATCTGGCAGAGTCACTAAACAGACATGCTTCGTTTGTAAATGATGTCTGAGTTTTGCCCTAAGTGTGCCCCCCGGCCAGCCATGAATTTTAAAAACACAAAAATCGTGCCGTCTGGTTTACTAAATATACGGGACGTTAAACGATTTATACTTTTCAATAGGCTACTTGCTTAGTCTTATTACGAATCACATGTGAGGTATTTATCATACATGATCAATATTATGCCCACTACAACACTGTCGCTGTGAGATCACAACATACGACTGACTGTGTGTAAAAGTGTCATATACTGTAGCAGATGATATCAAAGAGACTTGACGGGTAATCCACACGAGTGACAATATTCAACCAAAAATCCCCTGTTTACTTGAAGAGTTGTGTCTTTGTCTCATTTACAATCCCTCTCAGATGCCTCTGTTGCCATGATGAACACATGATATTGTGTAAAAAGAAACATTGTATTGTGTGTAAATGTTGTATTACGCCACAGTCATTCATAGTGAGTGGCATGGGTTTTGTATAACCTCATGATCTGTGAGAATCAGACCTGGGTTCAAAAAGTATTTGGAAGGTAAGCGTTAGATTGAGCCTGCCTGGAGTGCCAGATGTGGTGCTGGATTTGAAAATGCGGAACTATTCCCTTGGTTCCAAGGCGCCAGGCTCAATCAACCCCAGCTAAATGTGAACCCAGGTCTGACATGGAGTGTGGTGCTTGTTTAACCAGGCTATTGTTTCAGCTGAACAGTGGCACAGACAGGTGCACTGTGCCTCTATTGATATCTTCATGGCAGGCAGACAAAACTAGTGTTTTCACACGAGGAGGACAGGGTTGCGGTTAATGGACCCCTCCGTCCCAAATGGCACCCTCTTCCCTGTATAGTGCACTACTTTTGACAAGAGCCCAAAGGGGGGAAAAGGGTTCCATTTGGGACAAATCCCATGTGTGAGTCCTTTCCTCCAGACACCAGAGTTATGGTAACAGCATTAAAACCAGTTGCCAATAAAAACATGCCGTTTCAATAGTCTTTGTAATAGCTGTGAGAAATAGGAAACATCAATCGTGGAGCGAGGTGCTTTGAGTACACCTTATAAAGGGCTGGCGTAACGCAGCCAGCCAACACAGGAAATGACACGTGATGTTACTGTCACGACTTCCGCCGAAGTTGACTCCCCTGCCTGTTCGGGCGGTGCTCGGCGGTCGTCGTCACCGTCCTACTAGCCGCCACCGATCCCTTTTTCGTTTGTCTGTTTGTTTTGTCTTATTAGTTGCACCTGTTTTTGTTTCGTAATGAGCTTCCCTATAATTAGGAGTAAGACCCGCCCTTGTTTTGTGCGGGATTGTTTTTTGTTACGTGTGTGTATTTTGGGTGTTTGGCAAGTGTTTCTCTACGCCCTGGATGTTCGGGCTTATTCAGTTCTTGTGGAGAATAAATATAAGGTATATTTTTTCCCAAGCGGCTCTCTCTCTCTGCGTCTGGTTCTTTCGCCAACCTAGTCCCGCGTGACAGTTACTAATTTACGTGTCAGCGAATAGCAAGGACAATTCATAACTTAATTCTACATACTGTCCTATTTTCTGGTTATTATGAGTCCGAAAATGACCAAACCAGATGCATCGGTTCCCTGGTCTTTACAATACTATGTCTGGCAGTATGTTGTCATTGTGATGTAAAGGTGACCGAGAACCAGAGGTGGAAAAAGTATCGAATTGTCATACTTGACTAAAAGTGAAGATACCTTAATAGAAAATGATTCAAGTAAAAGTGAAAGAAATCTCAGTAAAATACTACTTAAAAGTGTATAGGTATTTGGTTTTAAACATACTTAAGTATCATAAGTAAATGTATTTGCTCAAATATACTTAAGTATCAAAAGTGAAAGTATAAATAATTTCACGTTCCTTAAAATAAGCAAACCAGACGGCAAGATGTTCTTGTTTTTTAATTTACGGATAGCCACGGGTACACTCCAACACTCAGACATCATTTACAAATGACGCATTTGTGTTTAGTGAATCGGCCAGATCAGAGGCAGTAGGAATGAGCAGGGATGTTCTCTTGATAAGTGCATGAATAGGACAATTTTCCTGTCCTGTTAAGCATTCAAAATGTAAAGAGTGCTTTTGGGTGTCAGGGAAAATGCATGGAGTAAAAAGTACATTATTTTCTTTAGGAATGTAGTGAAGTAAAATTTGTAAAAAAATATAAATTGTAAAGTAAGTACAGATACCAACAAAAATGACTTAAGCAGTACTTTAAAGTATTTTTACTTAAGTAACCACTGCCAAGAACATGAAAGTGTTGCACTTGTGTGCTGTGTGAACGAGAGCACTATGGAACTGTGCATGTTTAGGTAACGATATAGTGAAGCTGCTGTTACTACTGAAGTTCCTGGACATGTGATAATATTTAAACCCAGGTCTGAATGGGAAGGAATGGGAAGGGACAGAATGTTTTAACAGGACAGGAGCCCGTGTTGCACATAAAGGTTTCTGACTGGGGACTGTAACGAGGCAGTGGCTGTGACAGCTGAGCGTCCTCAACGCTAAACAGGAAAGTGCTGGACTCAGGGTTCAATTTCAGACACTCTTACCAGTTTGGACAGGGTGGGATATCCACTATCCAGCGTGTATTTAAAATCTAAAAAGTCATAACAGTTGATTTAGCGACAGGAGGAAAACAGATGTAGGGGAAATGTACCTCGTCTGTTTTTCATTCCACTTTTTCATGTTTCAAACGTAGAGCAGTGTTAAGATATACCAAAACGAGACGGCTGGATAATTGGATTTGGATATAGACTGTACTATTGTGCCCTTTGGCCATGGAGTTCTCCTAAATAGCATTAGTCTATATCCTCCTTGAATAATGGATAACATGTCAAATATGAACTTTGAAAGTCCCGTGTATGGTCAAGTGTGTCTGCAACAAAAAGCAGAACAATGATGGAGGTTGGTTTCACCAAGACCTGTCAATTGCACTACACAGTCACATCACAGACCATGTTAATGAATATCCTCGTTTTAAAGTGGTGTGTTACCGAAGGAGACTGGACTCATTATTCCTTAAAGCACCTCACAGAAAAGTTACACGTTTATCCGTATAAGTTAATACATTCATAAGACAACAAGAAAATGAAATGTCTGTTTGTGTCAGCTGTCCAAAAGTGGAATAATAAAGTTGAACAAAAAAGTATGTTGGATTGGATAACAGTAGTGTTCTGCTGACACAGAACAACAGTAAATACATTCCCTCACATGTTCTGTAGTGACTGACACTGTGTAGTTAGTTACTGCATTATTCTGCATCAGCAGAAAGTCATCTAGCATCCGGACCCCTGACAGGTATCATTGAGTCATTTGCTCACAAAAACAGGGGGCCGCATCCAATTAGCCGGTGCCGCAACTCTTGGCATATTTTGACGATTGATGACTGACGTAATGGCAAGGGTTGATGAGGTGGCGTGGCTATAACAGGTATTACTTAGTGAATAGTTACTGGCCATGCAATTGTCATATGGGTGAGAAGGGGGGTATAATCATGCACATTGTCATTTGCACACACAAAATATCACACCCCCTTCTCACCCATACGACACAATGAATCCGAAAGGAATGAAAAGGGAAATATTTGATGACTTGTTTTGAGGATTAACCCTGGATGTGCAGCCTAAGGAGTGATTATTTGGAATCAGATATTATTAAACTATGTCCAGTGATGATACAAATGAGATGTAGGCCTGTGCTCATTCAGCTCCTCTCTAAACTTGACATGCTTGTCATACGTCCCATGCAATACGCATAGAAATATATCATTCAAACCTCTTTTTAAGGCAATATCACGGCTAGCCTATACTCCTCTGCCACTCATCCTGCTCTATGCTTTTGTGTGTTTTTCTCCATTTAGGTATCTTTTGAAATGCAACCGCAAAAAAAGAGGGAGTGCAGATTGAAGCGCAGCATGTGTGTTGCCCCTTGTGAGTCCGGCAGCGACTCCTCATTCTGCCTCGCACCATTTTCCCAGAGCTTGTGTCCCCTCCGCTGCTCCCCCCCTGAGCTCCCTGGTGACTCGTAACGACCAATCGCCCCCTCCGTTCCTCCTTGGGGGACGGCAGCAGCTGCACAGAGTCACTGGGGACTTAGAACTTTACAGCTAGGACCCATAAGGCCAATTTCACTCAAGCCAACAGCTCTGGGTTGGGGCCATGACTGACAGTGTTTTTGTTGCAGTGGTCATTTCAACTCACTTGTGGTTTTGATTTTGCTATGTTTCAAACATCTCTGGCAAAAAAATGAAATAATACAAACACATTTAGCATTATGTACCAGAGTTACAAAATGCACAATTAAGTGTCTATTCCATTCTATTATATTGTATACACTACAAGGCCAAAAGAATGTGGACCCCCCCTTCAAATTAGTGGATTCAAATATTTCAGCCACACCCGTTGCTGACAGGTGTATGAAAAAAGGGGACACAGCCATGCAATCTCCAAAGAAAAACATTGGCAGTAGAATGGCCCGTACTGAAGAGCTCAGTGACTTTCAGCGTGGCACCATCATAGGATGCTACCTTTCCAACAAGTCAGTTCCTCAAATTTCTGCCCTGCTAGAGCTGCCCCGGTCAACTCTAAGCGCTGTTATTGTGAAGTGAAAACGTATAGCGTAGAAATCGTCTGTCCCAGGTTGCAACACTCACTACCGAGTTCCAAACTGCCTCTGGAAGCAACGTCAGCACAAGAACTGTTCGTCGGGAGCTTCATGAAATGGGTTTCCATGGCCGAGCAGCCTTAGATCACCATGCGCAATGCCAAGCGTCGGCTGGAGGGGTGTAAAGCTTGCAGCCATTGGACTCTAGAGCAGTGGAAACGCGTTCTCTGGAGTGATGAATCACGCTTCCCCATCTGGCAGTACGACGGACGAATCTGGGTTTGGCGGATGCCAGGGGAACGCTACCTGCCCCAATGTATAGTGCCAACTGTAAAGTTTGGTGGAAGAGGAATAGTGGTCTGGGGCTGTTTTTCATGGTTCAGGCTAGGCCTCTTAGTTCCAGTGAATGGAAATCTTAACGCTGCAGCATACAATGACATTCTAGACGATTATGTGCTTCTAACTTTGTGGCAACAGTTTGGGGAAGGCCCTTTCCTGTTTCAGCATGACAAAGACCCCGTGCACAAAGCAAGGTCCATACAGAAATGGTTTGTTGAAATCAGTGTGAAATAACTTGACTGTTCTGCACAGAGCCCTGACTTCAACCCCATCGAACACCTTTGGGATGAATTGGAATGCGGACTGCGAGCCAGGCCTAATCTCCCAACATCAGTGCCGACCTCGCTAATGCTCTGTGCCTGAATGGAAGCAAGTCCTAGCAGCAGAGTGGAGGCTGTTATAGCAGCAAAGGGCAGACCAACTCCATATTAATGCCCATGTTTTTGAATGAGATGTAGTGTATTATATTCTACTGAAGGGTTTAGTTTGCATGTAGTCTGGCTTCAGGTTGTATATGTCAGTGATGTAATACTGAAGTAGTCTAAACATCAACTGAATATTAGGCTATGGGTCAAATCTATACACTGTTGGCTACATTGGAATGCCTGTTGAGTGTGTAGAGACGGGCGCGACTCCCTCTTGTGGCGTCGCAGTTATTATGCGACGCCTCACTTAATCCACTTGCTAAGGAGGAGCGCAGGGCTCAGATGCTGGGGTCCTAGGCAGGCTGCGACTCTGTGGTTTGGTTTGGACTTCTCACTAAAAGAATGCCGCCAGTGGAATAGAATCGGATCATCCGGTGCTATTGAGCTACAAAAATATATTTACTGATACTTCATTTGAGATTTTCTGACATTTTTACTACCTCAAAGAACTCCAAGAAAATCCATGGCTGGAGCAGTCTTCAGTTTAAAAAAAAAGAAGGAATAGTTGATCCTGCATTTTCAGACAGAGGGATGGTGCTGTTATTGCGCATCAGTTTTATTTTTGTTGGGGGAAAAAATACGCATTTAATAGATGAACCAATCGAGATACCCCTGGAGCTTTTTATAAATTGAAGACAATTCACATGTGTGAGAAGAATGTTCCATTTCATCTCGTTTTCTTTTGATATTGGAAACAAACAACACTGAACAAAAACATTATGAACACCACTTTGTTTTGCCTAGTAATCCAACTATAAAGTTTTCTTTATGGAGTTTCAAAATGACATATTCTAATTTGATGAACGAAAGCAATGATGGAATATATTTTGAAAAAGCTCTCAACGAATCTTTCCTGGAGCAAATGTTATTCACAGACAACAGCACCAACTCCACCAGCTGCACCAACATCACACTGGACCCCCAGGTCATTGCAGTCGGGGTCTTTCTATCCATGTTCATATTGGTGGCTATCGTTGGGAACATTTTGGTTATCCTCTCGGTGCTGTGCAATAGACACTTACAGACCGTAACGAACTTCTTTATAGTCAACCTGGCCATAGCGGACTTGCTATTGAGCATTATTGTGCTTCCTTTCTCCGCGTCTTTGGAAGTGCTGGGATGCTGGGTGTTCGGCCGGGTCTTCTGCAACATCTGGGCAGCGGTGGATGTTCTCTGCTGCACCGCGTCCATCCTCAGCCTCTGTGTCATCTCCATAGACAGGTACATCGGGGTCAAACACTGCCTCAAATACCCCACCATCATGACGGAGAAGAAAGCCGCCGTCATTCTGGTGTTGGTCTGGGTCTCCTCCATGGTCATTTCCATAGGACCGCTGCTGGGATGGAAGGAACCGCCGCCGACGGACGAGAGCGTCTGCAGCATCACGGAAGAACCGGGCTATGCCCTCTTCTCCTCGCTCTTTTCCTTCTACCTCCCGCTTATGGTCATCCTAGTGATGTATTTCAGGGTCTACGTGGTGGCCAGGAGGACTACCAAGAGTTTAGAAGCGGGGGTCAAACGGGAAAGAAATAAGTCGATAGAAGTGGTGCTTAGGATACACTGTCGGAGCATGCTGGAGGATACTTCCAAGAGTAAAAACCACCCGTTCCGGAGTTCGCTGTCCGTGCGCTTGATGAAGTTCTCCCGGGAGAAGAAGGCTGCCAAAACGCTGGCGATTGTCGTCGGGATGTTCATCCTGTGTTGGCTACCGTTTTTCTTTGTTTTACCACTGGGTAAGTGTTGGTTTGATTATCAACATTTCAATTGCAATTTATTGAGGCTATTGGTTCTGTGTTTTTTTTTTTTACCATATGTAAAATATGTGTCCCAGAATTCGTAAATATGTGTGTGCGCTCGCGTGTGTAATCAGTAGGATTCTCTGTAATGAATGACGAGTGTGCACTTCACTGCGGTCAGGATGTAGCCTATCCAACGGTGTCCATATTACTCAAATACGATTCAATTACTTTAAAGTTATATCTTGTTCACTGTGCTTATGTTTACATATTGGAGTGCACTATTTAGAATATGAAACGTTAAACAAGGATGTTTAAAATTCCTCCAAGTGCATAATTATTATGAGAAGGTTGCGGGCAGCGTGCAAACTGCCAATGCAATACACTCTTTTGATATCTGGAATTGTGAGGTTTTGGTATTTATTTGTTGCCCCTATTGTAAATGTACGGACATGACCACTATTGTCTCTGGAAGATAAACGTAGCAGACTGAGCAAATTCACAATTACTCACAATTACGCACGACATATGCTCTGTAATACCGTACTTAAACCAATCATGAACAGTTCTAATTGTGGCATCCGGCATCATCAAACATAACTACAAGTCCGAAATTCCATATGCCTATATACATGTGCAATTCATCGATTTATTGTTTGCAGTCCATAGACATAAAATATCCTTCAACGGCGTCATCAGTTGCGCCCTACTGTTTTGTAGCAGTATGTTGAAGAGCAAAAACAAGCCATTGTAATTCTGTCCTGACATAAAAGTGCACTCAAGAAAAACTATTTTATTTTTCATAGTGATTAAGGAGTCACATTAAAATATACAATATGCCTCACCAACATTAGACAACTATACAGAAAAAGTAAAATTGCTTAAATAAGTAAATTAAATCAATGATGATGAACTGATAGCTGACACAGACATGGTGGCGTGGCAGGAAGATTGGCATGTCATGAACCAAGCGGTTGTGAGGACATGTTGAATCATAATTACTGTATAAATGAACGTGCGCCATTTAATAAACTAAATTGAAAACATGTCATGTTAAAAGCAGTGTGTAATCAGTTGCACAGCCCTTGTTAGTTAAGATTCCCAAAGTAGTCGTTTCTAGTTGAATGAAGGTATGAGTTGAGCAAACGTCATTTTAAATTGACCGAATGTTTGACAAAGTTTTCTCAAGTTGGAGCTTGGTTTGGACCAACTACATTTTTTGTTGTTCAGGTAACACTTGAACAGAAAACTTGAGTAAACAGAAAAAAGGCTGTGTAACCAGTTACTTAATAATAATTAACAACAGCTCAATAGAAAAGGGAGTCGAAAGGGAGTAGAAGGTGTAAAAACACAACACATAGATACACAACACAATACATGATACAGATAATCAAACAGCAATAAAAACAATGTGTTCCTAAGTGCTAGAACCTTTGGCTGATGATGATTTGAGAAACAAACAGGTGACTTGCTCACAGAGCAGCAGACGGTCAATAAAAGGCGAATGAATAGAAAGGTGCTTTAATGGTGAAATGGGGTCGGGTGTAGAGACTAGAGGGATAACAGGAGGGAATCAAATGCCACTAATTATGTCAGGTAATAGGTTTTAGAAGGAACGTCAATGGGAAAGACTGGGGCATAGCGGAGCCATTAAGGGTAACATCCCACTGGGCAAAAACTAGTTGAATCAACATTGTTTCCACGTAATTTCAACCCCACAAAATGATGTGATGACATTGAATCAACATGGAAAACTGATTGGATCAACTTAGGAGCATTTCATCTTTTTTTCACCCAAATTTTTACCGAAATCCAATGACATGGTGACATTTTTTGTTGAATTCACATTAGTTGAGAACTGAGTGGCACAGTGGTATAAAGGCACTGCGTCTCAATGCAAGAGCTGTCACTACAGTCCCTGGTTCAAATCCAGGCTGTATCACATCTGGCCGCGATTAGGAGTCCCGGTCGACGCTGCGCACAATTGGCCCAGAGTCGACTGGGGTAGGCCGTCATTGTAAATACAAATGTGTTCTTAACTGACTGGCCTAATTAAATGAATGTACAAATTTAACAATTACATTAAAAAAAATCTATACTAGATGTTGATCTGGCGTCTCTGCCCAGTGTGATGTCAAATAAGAAAGACACACACATTGTACACACCAATGGCGGTCAGTGCCATGTAAGATGAGGTAGGACACACCTTTCTTTTCATGAGCATGGCCTTATTTCTCTTACAGCATATTGGATGGCTGTCATTCACATTCCATTCACCCAGTTCAATGTAACATTGATAGGTTTAGGCTACTACATGATACTCAAATTTTCCCTATACCCATCATGAGGTTGCTCCAACCTAGCCTAGGAATGAAAGTTTACAACGTAGGTGCACACTGGTTGAGAGAACATTTTAAGGTGACAGAAAGTGACACATGGACAGACAGTGACACATTCAATACTGCGTTGCACACTTGCCTGCATCTAGCTGATCTAGGGTGTAATCATTAGTCCAACAGTTGCAAACATAGAGTTTCTATTGGACAAATTCAGGAAAGTTTGTCCTTGTTTCGTTCTGTTTGCTTCTGTTTAAGAAACGTTTTCAACTGAATTCTGCTGACTGAATACACCCCTGATCACATGTAAACACACTTCCCTTTCATAGCAGCCACGTTGTATTCCTTCTCGCATCTCTGCGCTCTCCTCTTCTTACCTTTTCACTTCGCGTGTGGACTTCAATCCACAACACACTGGCAAAGTCTAAGACATTAAAATGCCTAAAAGCATCTAGACATTATCTCACATATCTTTTAGACTAACATTTAGTTTTCAACGTCGGAAATTTGTATGAACCTTGCTGTCAGTCTATGACATTTGCAACATTGTTTCAATATTCTAATTCGATCTCCAGCTGTCCCATAGTAATGAACGTGTCGGGAGTCAGGACGAGACAGACAGGCAGGCAGCGTTTCTCAGCCAGTCAAAATCATGAATCAGCCTGATTAAGGAGTCACATTAAAATATACAATATGCCTCACCAACATTAGACAACTATACAGAAAAAGTAAAATTGCTTAAATAAGTAAATTAAATCAATGATGATGAACTGATAGCTGACACAGACATGGTGGCGTGGCAGGAAGATTGGCATGTCATGAACCAAGCGGTTGTGAGGACATGTTGAATCATAATTACTGTATAAATGAACGTGCGCCATTTAATAAACTAAATTGAAAACATGTCATGTTAAAAGCAGTGTGTAATCAGTTGCACAGCCCTTGTTAGTTAAGATTCCCAAAGTAGTCGTTTCTAGTTGAATGAAGGTATGAGTTGAGCAAACGTCATTTTAAATTGACCGAATGTTTGACAAAGTTTTCTCAAGTTGGAGCTTGGTTTGGACCAACTACATTTTTTGTTGTTCAGGTAACACTTGAACAGAAAACTTGAGTAAACAGAAAAAAGGCTGTGTAACCAGTTACTTAATAATAATTAACAACAGCTCAATAGAAAAGGGAGTCGAAAGGGAGTAGAAGGTGTAAAAACACAACACATAGATACACAACACAATACATGATACAGATAATCAAACAGCAATAAAAACAATGTGTTCCTAAGTGCTAGAACCTTTGGCTGATGATGATTTGAGAAACAAACAGGTGACTTGCTCACAGAGCAGCAGACGGTCAATAAAAGGCGAATGAATAGAAAGGTGCTTTAATGGTGAAATGGGGTCGGGTGTAGAGACTAGAGGGATAACAGGAGGGAATCAAATGCCACTAATTATGTCAGGTAATAGGTTTTAGAAGGAACGTCAATGGGAAAGACTGGGGCATAGCGGAGCCATTAAGGGTAACATCCCACTGGGCAAAAACTAGTTGAATCAACATTGTTTCCACGTAATTTCAACCCCACAAAATGATGTGATGACATTGAATCAACATGGAAAACTGATTGGATCAACTTAGGAGCATTTCATATTTTTTTCACCCAAATTTTTACCGAAATCCAATGACATGGTGACATTTTTTGTTGAATTCACATTAGTTGAGAACTGAGTGGCACAGTGGTATAAAGGCACTGCGTCTCAATGCAAGAGCTGTCACTACAGTCCCTGGTTCAAATCCAGGCTGTATCACATCTGGCCGCGATTAGGAGTCCCGGTCGACGCTGCGCACAATTGGCCCAGAGTCGACTGGGGTAGGCCGTCATTGTAAATACAAATGTGTTCTTAACTGACTGGCCTAATTAAATGAAGGTACAAATTTAACAATTACATTAAAAAAAATCTATACTAGATGTTGATCTGGCGTCTCTGCCCAGTGTGATGTCAAATAAGAAAGACACACACATTGTACACACCAATGGCGGTCAGTGCCATGTAAGATGAGGTAGGACACACCTTTCTTTTCATGAGCATGGCCTTATTTCTCTTACAGCATATTGGATGGCTGTCATTCACATTCCATTCACCCAGTTCAATGTAACATTGATAGGTTTAGGCTACTACATGATACTCAAATTTTCCCTATACCCATCATGAGGTTGCTCCAACCTAGCCTAGGAATGAAAGTTTACAACGTAGGTGCACACTGGTTGAGAGAACATTTTAAGGTGACAGAAAGTGACACATGGACAGACAGTGACACATTCAATACTGCGTTGCACACTTGCCTGCATCTAGCTGATCTAGGGTGTAATCATTAGTCCAACAGTTGCAAACATAGAGTTTCTATTGGACAAATTCAGGAAAGTTTGTCCTTGTTTCGTTCTGTTTGCTTCTGTTTAAGAAACGTTTTCAACTGAATTCTGCTGACTGAATACACCCCTGATCACATGTAAACACACTTCCCTTTCATAGCAGCCACGTTGTATTCCTTCTCGCATCTCTGCGCTCTCCTCTTCTTACCTTTTCACTTCGCGTGTGGACTTCAATCCACAACACACTGGCAAAGTCTAAGACATTAAAATGCCTAAAAGCATCTAGACATTATCTCACATATCTTTTAGACTAACATTTAGTTTTCAACGTCGGAAATTTGTATGAACCTTGCTGTCAGTCTATGACATTTGCAACATTGTTTCAATATTCTAATTCGATCTCCAGCTGTCCCATAGTAATGAACGTGTCGGGAGTCAGGACGAGACAGACAGGCAGGCAGCGTTTCTCAGCCAGTCAAAATCATGAATCAGCCTGATTAAGGAGTCACATTAAAATATACAATATGCCTCACCAACATTAGACAACTATACAGAAAAAGTAAAATTGCTTAAATAAGTAAATTAAATCAATGATGATGAACTGATAGCTGACACAGACATGGTGGCGTGGCAGGAAGATTGGCATGTCATGAACCAAGCGGTTGTGAGGACATGTTGAATCATAATTACTGTATAAATGAACGTGCGCCATTTAATAAACTAAATTGAAAACATGTCATGTTAAAAGCAGTGTGTAATCAGTTGCACAGCCATTGTTAGTTAAGATTCCCAAAGTAGTCGTTTCTAGTTGAATGAAGGTATGAGTTGAGCAAACGTCATTTTAAATTGACCGAATGTTTGACAAAGTTTTCTCAAGTTGGAGCTTGGTTTGGACCAACTACATTTTTTGTTGTTCAGGTAACACTTGAACAGAAAACTTGAGTAAACAGAAAAAAGGCTGTGTAACCAGTTACTTAATAATAATTAACAACAGCTCAATAGAAAAGGGAGTCGAAAGGGAGTAGAAGGTGTAAAAACACAACACATAGATACACAACACAATACATGATACAGATAATCAAACAGCAATAAAAACAATGTGTTCCTAAGTGCTAGAACCTTTGGCTGATGATGATTTGAGAAACAAACAGGTGACTTGCTCACAGAGCAGCAGACGGTCAATAAAAGGCGAATGAATAGAAAGGTGCTTTAATGGTGAAATGGGGTCGGGTGTAGAGACTAGAGGGATAACAGGAGGGAATCAAATGCCACTAATTATGTCAGGTAATAGGTTTTAGAAGGAACGTCAATGGGAAAGACTGGGGCATAGCGGAGCCATTAAGGGTAACATCCCACTGGGCAAAAACTAGTTGAATCAACATTGTTTCCACGTAATTTCAACCCCACAAAATGATGTGATGACATTGAATCAACATGGAAAACTGATTGGATCAACTTAGGAGCATTTCATCTTTTTTTCACCCAAATTTTTACCGAAATCCAATGACATGGTGACATTTTTTGTTGAATTCACATTAGTTGAGAACTGAGTGGCACAGTGGTATAAAGGCACTGCGTCTCAATGCAAGAGCTGTCACTACAGTCCCTGGTTCAAATCCAGGCTGTATCACATCTGGCCGCGATTAGGAGTCCCGGTCGACGCTGCGCACAATTGGCCCAGAGTCGACTGGGGTAGGCCGTCATTGTAAATACAAATGTGTTCTTAACTGACTGGCCTAATTAAATGAAGGTACAAATTTAACAATTACATTAAAAAAAATCTATACTAGATGTTGATCTGGCGTCTCTGCCCAGTGTGATGTCAAATAAGAAAGACACACACATTGTACACACCAATGGCGGTCAGTGCCATGTAAGATGAGGTAGGACACACCTTTCTTTTCATGAGCATGGCCTTATTTCTCTTACAGCATATTGGATGGCTGTCATTCACATTCCATTCACCCAGTTCAATGTAACATTGATAGGTTTAGGCTACTACATGATACTCAAATTTTCCCTATACCCATCATGAGGTTGCTCCAACCTAGCCTAGGAATGAAAGTTTACAACGTAGGTGCACACTGGTTGAGAGAACATTTTAAGGTGACAGAAAGTGACACATGGACAGACAGTGACACATTCAATACTGCGTTGCACACTTGCCTGCATCTAGCTGATCTAGGGTGTAATCATTAGTCCAACAGTTGCAAACATAGAGTTTCTATTGGACAAATTCAGGAAAGTTTGTCCTTGTTTCGTTCTGTTTGCTTCTGTTTAAGAAACGTTTTCAACTGAATTCTGCTGACTGAATACACCCCTGATCACATGTAAACACACTTCCCTTTCATAGCAGCCACGTTGTATTCCTTCTCGCATCTCTGCGCTCCCCTCTTCTTACCTTTTCACTTCGCGTGTGGACTTCAATCCACAACACACTGGCAAAGTCTAAGACATTAAAATGCCTAAAAGCATCTAGACATTATCTCACATATCTTTTAGACTAACATTTAGTTTTCAACGTCGGAAATTTGTATGAACCTTGCTGTCTGTCTATGACATTTGCAACATTGTTTCAATATTCTAATTCGATCTCCAGCTGTCCCATAGTAATGAACGTGTCGGGAGTCAGGACGAGACAGACAGGCAGGCAGCGTTTCTCAGCCAGTCAAAATCATTAATCAGCCTGATTAAGGAGTCACATTAAAATATACAATATGCCTCACCAACATTAGACAACTATACAGAAAAAGTAAAATTGCTTAAATAAGTAAATTAAATCAATGATGATGAACTGATAGCTGACACAGACATGGTGGCGTGGCAGGAAGATTGGCATGTCATGAACCAAGCGGTTGTGAGGACATGTTGAATCATAATTACTGTATAAATGAACGTGCGCCATTTAATAAACTAAATTGAAAACATGTCATGTTAAAAGCAGTGTGTAATCAGTTGCACAGCCCTTGTTAGTTAAGATTCCCAAAGTAGTCGTTTCTAGTTGAATGAAGGTATGAGTTGAGCAAACGTCATTTTAAATTGACCGAATGTTTGACAAAGTTTTCTCAAGTTGGAGCTTGGTTTGGACCAACTACATTTTTTGTTGTTCAGGTAACACTTGAACAGAAAACTTGAGTAAACAGAAAAAAGGCTGTGTAACCAGTTACTTAATAATAATTAACAACAGCTCAATAGAAAAGGGAGTCGAAAGGGAGTAGAAGGTGTAAAAACACAACACATAGATACACAACACAATACATGATACAGATAATCAAACAGCAATAAAAACAATGTGTTCCTAAGTGCTAGAACCTTTGGCTGATGATGATTTGAGAAACAAACAGGTGACTTGCTCACAGAGCAGCAGACGGTCAATAAAAGGCGAATGAATAGAAAGGTGCTTTAATGGTGAAATGGGGTCGGGTGTAGAGACTAGAGGGATAACAGGAGGGAATCAAATGCCACTAATTATGTCAGGTAATAGGTTTTAGAAGGAACGTCAATGGGAAAGACTGGGGCATAGCGGAGCCATTAAGGGTAACATCCCACTGGGCAAAAACTAGTTGAATCAACATTGTTTCCACGTAATTTCAACCCCACAAAATGATGTGATGACATTGAATCAACATGGAAAACTGATTGGATCAACTTAGGAGCATTTCATCTTTTTTTCACCCAAATTTTTACCGAAATCCAATGACATGGTGACATTTTTTGTTGAATTCACATTAGTTGAGAACTGAGTGGCACAGTGGTATAAAGGCACTGCGTCTCAATGCAAGAGCTGTCACTACAGTCCCTGGTTCAAATCCAGGCTGTATCACATCTGGCCGCGATTAGGAGTCCCGGTCGACGCTGCGCACAATTGGCCCAGAGTCGACTGGGGTAGGCCGTCATTGTAAATACAAATGTGTTCTTAACTGACTGGCCTAATTAAATGAAGGTACAAATTTAACAATTACATTAAAAAAAATCTATACTAGATGTTGATCTGGCGTCTCTGCCCAGTGTGATGTCAAATAAGAAAGACACACACATTGTACACACCAATGGCGGTCAGTGCCATGTAAGATGAGGTAGGACACACCTTTCTTTTCATGAGCATGGCCTTATTTCTCTTACAGCATATTGGATGGCTGTCATTCACATTCCATTCACCCAGTTCAATGTAACATTGATAGGTTTAGGCTACTACATGATACTCAAATTTTCCCTATACCCATCATGAGGTTGCTCCAACCTAGCCTAGGAATGAAAGTTTACAACGTAGGTGCACACTGGTTGAGAGAACATTTTAAGGTGACAGAAAGTGACACATGGACAGACAGTGACACATTCAATACTGCGTTGCACACTTGCCTGCATCTAGCTGATCTAGGGTGTAATCATTAGTCCAACAGTTGCAAACATAGAGTTTCTATTGGACAAATTCAGGAAAGTTTGTCCTTGTTTCGTTCTGTTTGCTTCTGTTTAAGAAACGTTTTCAACTGAATTCTGCTGACTGAATACACCCCTGATCACATGTAAACACACTTCCCTTTCATAGCAGCCACGTTGTATTCCTTCTCGCATCTCTGCGCTCTCCTCTTCTTACCTTTTCACTTCGCGTGTGGACTTCAATCCACAACACACTGGCAAAGTCTAAGACATTAAAATGCCTAAAAGCATCTAGACATTATCTCACATATCTTTTAGACTAACATTTAGTTTTCAACGTCGGAAATTTGTATGAACCTTGCTGTCAGTCTATGACATTTGCAACATTGTTTCAATATTCTAATTCGATCTCCAGCTGTCCCATAGTAATGAACGTGTCGGGAGTCAGGACGAGACAGACAGGCAGGCAGCGTTTCTCAGCCAGTCAAAATCATGAATCAGCCTGATTAAGGAGTCACATTAAAATATACAATATGCCTCACCAACATTAGACAACTATACAGAAAAAGTAAAATTGCTTAAATAAGTAAATTAAATCAATGATGATGAACTGATAGCTGACACAGACATGGTGGCGTGGCAGGAAGATTGGCATGTCATGAACCAAGCGGTTGTGAGGACATGTTGAATCATAATTACTGTATAAATGAACGTGCGCCATTTAATAAACTAAATTGAAAACATGTCATGTTAAAAGCAGTGTGTAATCAGTTGCACAGCCCTTGTTAGTTAAGATTCCCAAAGTAGTCGTTTCTAGTTGAATGAAGGTATGAGTTGAGCAAACGTCATTTTAAATTGACCGAATGTTTGACAAAGTTTTCTCAAGTTGGAGCTTGGTTTGGACCAACTACATTTTTTGTTGTTCAGGTAACACTTGAACAGAAAACTTGAGTAAACAGAAAAAAGGCTGTGTAACCAGTTACTTAATAATAATTAACAACAGCTCAATAGAAAAGGGAGTCGAAAGGGAGTAGAAGGTGTAAAAACACAACACATAGATACACAACACAATACATGATACAGATAATCAAACAGCAATAAAAACAATGTGTTCCTAAGTGCTAGAACCTTTGGCTGATGATGATTTGAGAAACAAACAGGTGACTTGCTCACAGAGCAGCAGACGGTCAATAAAAGGCGAATGAATAGAAAGGTGCTTTAATGGTGAAATGGGGTCGGGTGTAGAGACTAGAGGGATAACAGGAGGGAATCAAATGCCACTAATTATGTCAGGTAATAGGTTTTAGAAGGAACGTCAATGGGAAAGACTGGGGCATAGCGGAGCCATTAAGGGTAACATCCCACTGGGCAAAAACTAGTTGAATCAACATTGTTTCCACGTAATTTCAACCCCACAAAATGATGTGATGACATTGAATCAACATGGAAAACTGATTGGATCAACTTAGGAGCATTTCATCTTTTTTTCACCCAAATTTTTACCGAAATCCAATGACATGGTGACATTTTTTGTTGAATTCACATTAGTTGAGAACTGAGTGGCACAGTGGTATAAAGGCACTGCGTCTCAATGCAAGAGCTGTCACTACAGTCCCTGGTTCAAATCCAGGCTGTATCACATCTGGCCGCGATTAGGAGTCCCGGTCGACGCTGCGCACAATTGGCCCAGAGTCGACTGGGGTAGGCCGTCATTGTAAATACAAATGTGTTCTTAACTGACTGGCCTAATTAAATGAAGGTACAAATTTAACAATTACATTAAAAAAAATCTATACTAGATGTTGATCTGGCGTCTCTGCCCAGTGTGATGTCAAATAAGAAAGACACACACATTGTACACACCAATGGCGGTCAGTGCCATGTAAGATGAGGTAGGACACACCTTTCTTTTCATGAGCATGGCCTTATTTCTCTTACAGCATATTGGATGGCTGTCATTCACATTCCATTCACCCAGTTCAATGTAACATTGATAGGTTTAGGCTACTACATGATACTCAAATTTTCCCTATACCCATCATGAGGTTGCTCCAACCTAGCCTAGGAATGAAAGTTTACAACGTAGGTGCACACTGGTTGAGAGAACATTTTAAGGTGACAGAAAGTGACACATGGACAGACAGTGACACATTCAATACTGCGTTGCACACTTGCCTGCATCTAGCTGATCTAGGGTGTAATCATTAGTCCAACAGTTGCAAACATAGAGTTTCTATTGGACAAATTCAGGAAAGTTTGTCCTTGTTTCGTTCTGTTTGCTTCTGTTTAAGAAACGTTTTCAACTGAATTCTGCTGACTGAATACACCCCTGATCACATGTAAACACACTTCCCTTTCATAGCAGCCACGTTGTATTCCTTCTCGCATCTCTGCGCTCTCCTCTTCTTACCTTTTCACTTCGCGTGTGGACTTCAATCCACAACACACTGGCAAAGTCTAAGACATTAAAATGCCTAAAAGCATCTAGACATTATCTCACATATCTTTTAGACTAACATTTAGTTTTCAACGTCGGAAATTTGTATGAACCTTGCTGTCTGTCTATGACATTTGCAACATTGTTTCAATATTCTACTGTCCCATAGTAATGAACGTGTCGGGAGTCAGGACGAGACAGACAGGCAGGCAGCGTTTCTCAGCCAGTCAAAATCATGAATCAGCCGGCATAATTTTTATGGATATACAGTGCATTCGGAAAGTATTCAGACCACACTTTTTCCACATTTTGTAATGCCTTATTCTAAAATTGATTAAATAGTGTTTTCCCCTCATCAATCTACACACAATACCCCGTAATGACATAGCAAAAACAGGTTTTTAAACATTTTTGCAAATGTATCCCCCCCAAAAAACAGAAATATCACATTTACATAAGTATTCAGACCCTTTATTCAGCACTTTGTTAAAGCACCTTTGGCAGCGAATACAGCCTCAAGTCTTCTTCGGTAGTACGCTACAAGCTTGGCACACCTGTATTTGGGGAGTGTCTCCCATTCTTCTCTGCAGATCCTCTCAAAATCTGTAAGGTTGGATGGGGAGCGTCGCTGCCCATCCAATAAAAGTAACAAGTAGTTAAAGAGCAGTTGTCGGTGATCAGGCCTACCGCTGTTGTGTCATCGGCAAACTTAATGATGGTGTTGGAGTCTTGCCTGGCCGTGCAGTAATGAGTGAACAGGGAGTACAGGAGGGGGCTGAGCATGCACCTCTGAGGGGCCCACGTGTTGAGGATCAGCGTGGCGGATGTGTTGTTACCTACCCTTATCAACTGGGGGCGGCCCGTCAGGAAGTCCAGGATCCAGTTGCAGAGGGAGGTGTTTAGTCCCAGGGTCCTTTGCTTATTGATGAGCTTTGAGCGCACTATGGTGTTGAACGCTGAGCTGTAGTCAATGAATAGAATTCTCACGTAGGTGTTCCTTTTGTCCATGTGGGAAAGGGCAGTGTAGAGTGCAATTCAATAGAGACTGCATCATCTGTGGATCTGTTGGGGCGGTATGCAAATTGGAGTGGGTCTAGGGTTGCTGGGATAATGGTGTTGATGTGAGCCATGTCCAGCCTTTCAAAGCACTTCATGGCTACAGACGTAGGTGCTACGGGTCGGAAGTCATTTAGGCAGGTTACCTTGGTGTTCTTTGGCACAGGCACTGTGGTGGTCTGCTTAAAACATGTTGGTATTACAGACTCGGACAGGGAGAGGTTGAAAATGTCAGTGAAGACACTTGCTAGTTGGTCAGCACATGCTCTGAGTACACATTCTGGTAATCCGTCTGGCCCTGCGGCCTTGTCTTAAGGTCTTACTCACAGCGGCTGCGGAGAGCGTTATCACACAGTCTTCCGGTACAGCTGGTGCTTTCATGCATGTTTCAGTGTTATTTGCCTCGAAGCGAGGATAGAAGTAGTTTAGCTTGTCCGGTAGGCTCGTGTCACTGGACAGCTCTCGGCTGTGCTTCCATTTGTAGTCTGTAATGGTTTGCAGGCCTTGCCACATCCGACGAGCGTCAGAACCGATGGAGTACGACTCGATCTTAGCCCTGTATTGACGCTTTGCCTGTTTGATGGTTCGTCGGAGGGCATAGTGGGATTTCTTATAAGCTTCCGGGTTAGAGTCCTGCTCCTTTAAAGCGGAAGCTCTAGCCTTTATGTCATTCGTTCTCTGATCCTTTGATTGGGTGGAAAACATGTCAGTTCATGCTGCAAGAGCTCTGATAGGTTAGAGGATGTCCTCCGGAAGTTGTGTAAATTACTGTGTAAGTCTATGGAAGGGGGTGAGAACCATGAGCCTCCTAGGTTTTGAATTGAAGTCAATGTACCCAGAAGAGGCCAGAAACTAGCTGTCCTCCGGCTACACCATGGTGCTACTGTACTGAGTGCAGTTGAGGCTACTGTACAGCTGCATTGCAAAACAGTGTATTTTCATCAATTATTTGATGTGTTCCACCCAGCGCTCAATTTTTTGGCCTCAGTTCTAAACTCTTAACAACTGAACAATAGAACAAACGGACTGTGCCCCCAAGACAGACAAAAGATTTTAGAGACGGGTCATTTTAATAGCAATATTCTGGCAAGCATTGCTTTTGGAACAATGGAGGAGTTTAGTCAGGCACCATATAGTTTAGAGAGGGAGGCATCTTTTAGAGGACAGCTGCTAACTTTGCAATGGGGCTTTCTTTAATGGGAAATCCTTTTCGCACCACAGGTGTTAGGTTTAGCCAGAAAAGTGTGTTTAAAACCATTTGGAATTTCCGTGTCAATGGACCATTGTTTGTAACATTCTTCTCATGTAGAGCAAGCCACCACAGCCTTGTTTTGTATAAGCCTACACATAACATACTATGCCTACTAATCAACTTGAGTTCCTTAGATTTCAATTCCTCCAATCCCCCGGAATGTTATTGTGCATACTTTGCTGTTGGTTGGCTGATAGCATCTGTTGGCTCGGCCCCCAGCCAGCACGCTCTGCTACTTGTGCCAGGCTAGCTGTGCCCCCCCAGCACCAGCCTTCCAACCTCCCAGCCTCTCAGTCCTCTAGCCCTCCAACTTCCAGTCCCTCAGTCCCCAGCTCCCCAACCCTGATTCGATTACTTTTAAGTTATATATCTCTTTCCCTGTGCTTATGTTTACGTATTCCAAGAGCACTATTTAGAAAGTGAAATACTAAACAAGGATGTTTAAATTTCATCGGCACCAAAGAGAGTCTATTAAGAGAGATGGGTAACTCTAATTGCGGTATTCAGGCCGCTGACCCCAGGAACTAAACGGTCCACTGCCATTAGGACGGCTGTAATTGAGCTTCATTAGAGTGGGGGGTTTGCCCCCCCCCTTCCTCACACACCCAACAGCCAGGATGGGGGGAAGAAAAAGGATGAGGGGGAAGGGAGGAGGTAAAGATGGCACCATTCCACACGTACAATACCCCTCTCGTTCTTTTGTTCTCGCCCCCCCCTTCTCTCTCAAAACCTGCCTTTCCTCTCTGCCTTTCCTCTCCATATCTCTGAGCTAGCCTTTGCATGCAATGGCTCGGTAGAATGAAGTGAGAAACAGGGCTTGGTAACCTCTTGATAGTGCACAGAGCGAGGAAGGCAACGTCCAAGACAGGGCGCAACAATAAATCCACAATAAGCAACCACTGAAGGCATTGTCATTATCTTAGGCTAAAGAAATGTGACACTGATGATGCTCATAACTACGTTTCTGTGGCTCCAGTCCGCATGACACATCTATTTGTGTTGGAACACAAGCTTCAGAATTTGTCCGAACACACAAACGCGCACACACACACACACACACACACACACACACACACACACACACACACACACACACACACACACACACACACACACACACACACACACACACACACACACACACACACACACACACACACACACACACACACACACACACACACACACACACACACAGCCTTAGTTACCAAAGTCTTTCAAATGTCCTCACTTCACCACTCAAATGTTGAGTGACCCTCGAATTCTAGGAATAGAGAGCAGTTCAAAAGAGATCATGTTTTACACTTCTTCCACGGGCCTTATCGCTGTAGGAATGGCAGTGTTAATGTGGTGGAGAAACTGCGACAGACTGACAGCAAGAGAAAAAAATGTAATACAGTCAGCCCAACGTTTGACCTTTTCCTATAAACCAAATGTCAGTGCTGTCCATAGGTCTAATCTAAAACTGAGGAAATATCAACTGTGTGTGCTGTTAAAGTCGAGGAACAAAACAAACAAGACATTTTGAGGCCAAATGTTTCTACCTTAAGGAGATAAACTAGTCATATACTATATGCAGTATCCAATGTGTACAGTGGTCCAAAAACCTTGATAAAGGATACACATTACAAACATTAGTAATACAACTCTAACCATATTCTGTAGATATCCAAACTCAATACTTTTACAAACTGAACAGACACGTTGTACGTAATCTGAAACTGCGGTTACGTATCGGTTCTGATTGTTACAAAGGCATCTGATGATGGCCTCAGCACCACTATCAAAATGTTATTGAGGACACTGATGTTGTAAGGAAGGAGGCCTTTGACTCCAAGCAAAACGAGACTACTGTAGGGATTCGTCCCAAATGACACCCCATTTCCTACATAGTGCACTACTTTGACCAGAGCCATATGGGTCAAACGTAGTACGCTATATAGGGAATAGGGTGCAATTTGGGACACACCCCATGACTAATATGTTGTTGTGCTTTTTCCCCATGATGCCACTGAGAATATCCCCATACCCGTGTTGGGGGAGAGGCGGGAGGGGGCAAGGGAAGCTCTGCTTTGCCAAAGGAAATAATTAGCTCAGGAAAAACAGGCCTGCCCGATATTATCTTTGAGGGGATTTATTTTATTTCACATTCTTGATAGGTCTTGAGAATACTTTGGCCAATAGCGAGAGGGGCTTTGCCATTTGTTTCTCTCATCATCTATTTGAAAGAAGACAGATTGTGAGGGCTTGTCCAATTTAGCAGGTTGTGTCCACCAATAGACTACCTCTGTAAGCATAGTTTTACCCTTCCCCCTTGGCTATATATATAGTGATCAATGTTGGTCTAATTTTCCATGGTTTTTCCTTTTCCCCAATGTTGGTCCAATTTTCAACCTGCTGTAGGCCTATCAGATGCAAAAACAATTATTCTTACATACATTTTTTTTGTACGGCCAAATTTTTTGTACGGATACACTTAGAGGATATCTGTCCGTTTGTACAGAGAAGGATGCTTCCTAGCACTTCTAAACACTTTTGCAATCAAGTCCTTTCTCTGTTGCACCGATCCGTTCACTCTGATTCATAATGGGCCACTATTGCCAGAAACCATCCGAGTGAAAAGAGAATGTTGAATCAGGGTGTGTCCTACTATGTCCTCCTGTGCTTTTCTCAGCCACATCTCTATAGGACATCCAAAGTCATTAGTCTGGACCAGGCATCTTATAACTCACCTTTAACACAACCTAAGGCAGACTTAAAGGGATCCTTCATCCAAATGACGAAATAACACGTTGGTCTATGGACATGGAGTGCTGTGTTACCTTGTTCATAGGCTACTTACAGGGGTAAGAAAAACAATGTCATTTTTTGGGGGGGGTTGAACTATACCTGTAATGCTCTCTTGAAAACGTATACCCTATAAAGGCTTACAAGAAAGTGTAAGTAAATACAGGAAGTTAGTGAGATATACATGGCAGGAGGCTCAATCAAGCTAGTCGTCTTGAGTACTTTCTTGTCATTCTCGTTGGTACAAAAAGTAAAAAAAAAGTGTTGATAGGGGATAGAATGCGGTTGGACCATCAGATAATTGGCATATATATTACTCTTACTGAGTTTCCACGTGGGTGAGGATGTTGGAAATGTAACCAAAGCCTATTGGATGATAACTTTTTACTTTTTACTAGGACAGAGAAAGGTATACCTGAATTTATTCGACTTAACATAGGTACAGCAAATACGCTTTGACTTTGAAAAGGCTTTTGATAAAGTGTAGACATTGTTATTGTTCTAAATGACTATTGTAGCTGGAAATGTACAATTCTTTATGGAATATCTACATAGGCGTACAAAGGCCCATTATCAGCAACCATCACTCCTGTGTTCCAATGGCACGTTGTGTTAGCTAATCCAAGTTTATCAATTTAAAAGGCTAATTGATCATTAGAAAACCCTTTTACAATTATGTTAGCACAGCTGAAAATAGTTGTCCTGATTAAAGAAGCAATAAAACTGTCCTTCTTTAGACTATTTGAGTATCTGGAGCATCAGCATTTGTGGGTTCGATTACAGGCTCAAAATGACCAGAAACAAATAACTTTCTTCTGAAACTCGTCAGTCTATTCTTGTTCTGAGAAATGAAGGCTTTTCCATGAGAGAAATTGCCAAGAAACTGAAAATCTTGTACAACACTGTGTACTACTCCCTTCCCAGAACAGCGCAAACTGGCTCTAACCAGAATAGAAAGAGGAGTGGGAGGCCACGGTGCACAACTGAGCAAGAGGACAAGTACATTAGAGTGTCTAGTATGAGAAACAGACGCCTCACAAGTCCTCAACTGGCAGCTTCATTAAATAGTACCTGCAAAACACCAGTCACAACGTCAATAGTGAAGAGGTGACTTCAGGATGCTGGCCTTCTAGGCAGCGTTGCAAAGAAAAAGCCATATCTCAGACTGGCCAATAAAAAGAAAACGTTAAGATTGGCAAAAGAATACACATACTGGACAGAGGTAGATTGGAAAAAAGTGTTATGGACAGACAAATCTAAGTTTGAGGTGTTCGGATCACAAAGAAGAACATTCATGAGACGCAGAAAAAATTAAGATGCTAAAGGAGTTTCTTGACACCATCTGTCAAGCATGGTGGAGGCAATGTGATGGTCTGGGGGTGCTTTGGTGGTGGTAAAGTGGGAGATGTGTACAGGGTAAAGGGGATCTTGAAGAAGGAAGGCTATCACTCCATTTTGCAACGCCATGCCATACCCTGTGGACGGTGCTTAATTGGAGCCAATTTCCACCTACAGGACAATGACCCAAAGCACAGCTCCAAACTATGCAATAACTATTTAGGGAAGATGCAGTCAGCTGGTATTCTGTCTATAATGGAGTGGCCAGCACAGTCACCGGATCTCAAACTATTGAGCTGTTGTGGGAGCAGCTTGACCTTATGGTATGTAAGAAGTGCCCATCAAGCCAATCCAACTTGTGGGAGGTGCTTCAGTAAGCATGGGGTGAAATCACTTCAGATTACCTCAACAAATTGACAACTAGAATGCCAAATGTCTGCAAGGCTGCAATTGCTGCAAATGGAGGATTATTTGACGAAAGCAAAGTTTGAAGAACACAATTATTCTTTCAATTAAAAATCATTATTTATAATCTTGACAACATCTTGACGATATTTCCTATTAATTTTGTGCAACTCATTTCATGCATGTTTTCATGGAAAACAAGGACATTTCTAAGTGACCCCAAACTTTTGAATGGTGGTGTAAATGCCTGGAACATTTCAATTTTGGATAATCTCTTATAAAATGGGTTAAAATCATGTATAGTAACCCTAGGTGTAAAATTGTAAATAATGGCTATTTCTCATAAAGTTTAAAACTGTCAAGAGGAGTAAAACAAGGTTGTCCACTATTGGCATATTTATTTTTTATGGCCATTGAAATGTTAGCTATTACAATCAGATCCAACAATAATATCAACGGATTTAGAAATACAGGGCTTAAAAACAAAGGTATCATTGTATGCTGATGGTTCATGTACTCTTTTAAATACACAATTTGGATCCCTCCACAGCCTCATTGAGGATCTATTTAATTGTTCTAACTTCTCTGGATTACCAAATTATGAGAAGTGTTATGTATTATTATGTATTGGATCACAAAAAAATACAACTTTTACATTGCCATGTAGTTTACCAATAAAATGGTCTGATGGTGATGTGGATATACCCGGTATACATATCCCAAAATAAATAAATAATCTCACTCCAATACATTTTAATAGAAAGTTAGCAAAAATAGATAAGATATTGCTACCATGGAAAGGTAAATACCTTTATATGTGTGTAAAAATCACCCTGATTAACTTTTTAGTCATATCCCAGTTTACCTATTTGCTTATGGTCTTGCCTAAAACTAGCAAACAGTTTTTTTAAATAATATGAGAAAGAAATATTCAATTTTATTTGGAATGGCAAGCCAGACAAAATTATTTATATAATGAATATGAATTCGGAGGGCAGAAATGATAAAATATTACAGAATTAGACCTCTCACTAAAGGCTTCAGTCATACCAAAGTTATACTTAAAACCCAAACTGGTTCTCTAGCAAATTAGTAAGAATGTCTCACCCTATGTTCAAGAAAGGCCTTTTTCCCTTTATTCAGATTACAACCTCTCACTCTCAGTTATTTGGAAAGGAATTTCTCTCCCAAATATTGCTATTTTTAAAACAAGACATAGAAAGTTGGTTGCAATTTCAATTTAATCCACCAGAAAAGACAGAACAAATACTACAACAAATATTGTGGTTAAACTCAAATATACTAATTGAAAAAAAAGTTATAAAAAAAAAAATATATAATCTTCATAAATTCTATCATAAATAGGACTGGTGGAGTTATGTCCGGACGACTGTGTGATCATGCTCTTCGTAGCCGATGTGAGTAAGACCTTTAAAACCTCTACAGGATCGGTCCCCCTGCGGGATGGTTGAGCTAACGTAGGCTAATGTGATTAGCATGAGGTTGTAGATAACAAGAACATTTCCCAGGACATAGACCTATCTGATATGGGCAGAAAGCTTAAATTCTTGTTAATCTAACTGCACTGTCCAATTTACAGTAGCTATTACAGTGAAAGAATACCATGCTATTGTTTGAGGAGAGTGCACAGTTATGAACTTCAAAATGTATTAAACAGGTCAACATTCACAAGGCCGCAGGGCCAGACGCATTAACAGGATGTATACTCCGAGCATGCGCTGACCAACTGGCAAGAGTCTTCACTGACATTTTCAAACTCTCCCTGTCTGAGTCTGGAATACCTACATGTTTCAAGCAGACCACCACAGTCCCTGTGCCCAAGAACACTAAGGTAACCTAGCTAAATGACTACCGACCCGTAGCACTCACATCTGTAGCCATGAAGTGCTTTGAAAGGCTGGTCATGGCCCACATCAACACCATTATCCCAGTAACCCTAGACCCATTCCAATTTGCATACCGCCCCAAAAGATCCACAGATGAATTCATCTCTATTGCACTCCACACTGCCCTTTGCCACCTGGACAAAAGGAACACCTATGTGAGAATTCTATTCATTGACTACATCTCAGCGTTCAACACCATAGCTAAGGACCCTGGGACTAAACATCTCCCTCTGGCACATGGTGTATGAACTGATACACAAAACGACGCCGGATTCAAAACTTAGAATTGTTCAATTTAAATTTTTATACAAAATTCTTGCAACCAATAGAATGTTATTTATATGGGGATACAATCTTCCCAGCTCTGCAGATTTTGCTGCGAAGAGGCAGAATCATTAGATCATTTGTTTTAGTACTGTCCATACGTAGCTTGTTTTTGGTCACAGGATGAGGAATGGCTGAAGAATTGCAACATTTACCTGGAGCTAACCCTGCAGATAGCACTACTGGGCTTTCTGAAAAGTCATAGTCAATCGATCAATAACATAGGAATACTTTTAACAAAATAAAATATTTTCAATTTACATTCTCTAGAGAAATGAGAATAGAAAGGTTCAGAACTTTTGTGAAACATCACAGCACAGTTGAAAAATATATGGCAAATATAAATCCAATATGGATGGTGTTAAGAGATAGATGGTAGGGGTTGAATGGAACTGAAGGTTGGGACAACTAATAACAACAAGATAACTAATATAAAACATACTGTGCCCGTAAAACGTATATAGGTTAAGAACTTTTTTGAAAGAGCACAGTTTGAAAGATATGGCAAATAGAAATCAAACCGGATGGACATCAGAAATAGAATGGGAGAGGTTGAGGGTAGAGGAAGGAAGGAAAGGTGTAAAAACAAACAAAGTAGAACTATTGTAAAATAGACTTTATCCATAAAATGTATATAGTATGTATAAGCTGGAAATACATGTCTAAGCGTTGTTGTTCACTAGGGGTGGTAGGGTTGGAAGGAAATAAAGGAAATATATATTTTTTTAAAGATGTAAATATATGTATGTACTGTATATGTATATATATGCATGAATGTATGTGTAAATGTATGTATGTACGTATGTATGTATATGTATTTATATGTATGTATGTATGTATGTATGTGTAAATGTATGTATGTATGTGTAAATGTATGTATGTATGTATGTATGTATGTATGTATGTATGTATGTATGTATGTATGTATGTATGTATGTATGTATGTATGTATGTATATTTGCAAAAAAATATATTGGGGATTGGAAGTGATGCAGACAATTACATTGATGGAAGCTACAATCTATCTGCAATATTAAAGCTGATCTACCCCCTAACAAAAAACAGCATTGTATTCAAAGTATCTAAGTATCATATGGCCCAGCCAGATCCATCAGCCAGACCTGTAGGTGACTCACCCCTAGTGAGTGGCGCCTGTCAAAGCTTGCACAACACTCACACAACACTCATTACACTGTTGCACAGTCCTTTGTAGCCCTCTCCACTCAAGGTTTCAATTACAAAGCATAGATTCATAGAAAAATGACCTTTACCTTGAGTGTCGTCTTCAATAAAGCAATCCTCTCCCCCAACACTACACCACAGTTGATTGACAGGTAGCTTATTTGCATATTAGAACTGTCTGACATGCAGAATAGTATCCGGTAACACTTAACTTAAAGCCTGCCGTTATAATGCTTTATAACTTTTTATAAGCATGTACTGTATGAGCCATTATAAGTCTTACAATGCATTATAACTGTATCATAATGCATTATATCTGCTGCTTCTAAGTATTACAGAGATTCTCCTGGAAGTAGGAATATTACAGTCAAAAGTTTGGACACACCTAGAAACCAGATATTGTCACGTTCGTTTTTTAAATGAGTGGACCAAGGCACAGCGTGCATAGAGTTCCACATGTTTATTAGATGAAACTCGTAAAACGAAACGTGAAACTAATGTAGTGCTCGCAGGCAACTAGACACAGACAAGATCCCACAAAAACCCAGTGGGAAAAGGCTGCCTAAATATGATCCCCAATCAGAGACAACGATAGACAGCTGCCTCTGATTGGGAACCATACCAGGCCAACATAGAAATGAAAAAACTAGACTACCCACCCTAGTCACACCCTGACCTAACCAAAATAGAGAATAAAAAGGATCTCTAAGGTCAGGGCGTGACAAATATTGTACAATCCAGGTGTGCAAAGCTCTACCAAAGCTGATTCTAATATGTATTGACTCAGGGGTGTGAATACTTATGTAAATGAGATATTTCTATATTTCATTTTGAATAAATGTGCTAAAATTTCTAAAAACTTGTTTTCACTTTGTCATTATGGGGTATTGTGTATAGATGGGCAAAATAATTATAATATTTAATCCATTTTGAATTCAGATTGTAAGACAAAATGTGCAATTAATCAAGGAGTATGACTACTTTCTGAAGGCACTGTAGGGCTGGGACTCTGTGAACTCTTTTAAACTGTCACGACTGAACTTTTCAAAACCATATCCTCACAAAAGACTAAAACAAAACATCCTATCGACAGAGAAGCTCCCCATAAAAGAGACTCCACGATCTCCTAAAAGCAGCTAAAGTACTATAAAGTAGTTCATCGTCTCCCGCTGCTGATGTGGTCATGGCAACAGCGGCGATGTGTCAAGGCAACAAGCCAAATCAACCCAGGCACTTCCTAAGTAGCATATGACTTGTGACTACAATCGGAAGTTATCGCTCAAAGTTGTCATTTTGCCAATTAGAATCAATACACAACTACTTTTTCCATGATGCGTTGTGTCTGATAGTTCATTTTAATGCTGTGTTGATGTGTTGAACCAGTCACCAGTGAAGCCTTTAGGGAAGAACAGGAACAAAGGGACATAAAGCTCTCCTTCTGGCAGATGTAAATTGGCGTGACTCATTCTTGAAACACGATTCCTAGCTCCACACCAGATGAAAGTCAATCTCAAACTGGGCAGATGAGGGCAGACTAGGGGAAGGAGGGTATAGAGTTGTTTATATGATATACATACCCCCTGCGGCAAAGTTAGAAGTGTGTGCATGTGAGTGTGAATAATGCATCTGTGTGTGCCGTATACACAACAGACCTGGGTCTGAAATCGTTTCAAATACTTTTGAACGTTCTCTTGAATCTGCCTGGAGTGCCAGATGGGCACACTTTAGGGACTATTTCATTGGTTCCGTTGCGCCAGGCAAGCTCAATAACAGCAAGTAATAGATTTGAAAGATTTGAAATAGTCTTCGAACTCTTGTATATTTCCCCAAAACGGCTGTACTGTATACAGCTGTACTGTATATTCCCCAAAACGGCTGTACTGTATACAACACACTGAGAGTTTTATCTTTGTTTCATCATCAGCCTTCTACATAAAGTACACAACACTAACAACGAGGAAAAACACAGCAAGCTTCAAACAATGAACCACCAGTTAGTTTCACATCTGTCTACATCACCCACCTAATGATACCGTGGCTTCCTGTGGGGCCCCTGTAGGGCCCTCTCTAACAACAGTACAGTAGTAGCCTAATGGGCCTCATACATCCAACAACAGTACAGTAGTCTATAATGGTGTCATCAGTCAGATCCCACACAGGGGGTCACAAGGGGTCTTCTGGTTCTTTCAAGGAATATTTATTGTACAGTAATGCCCCAAACATCCTGCTCGGTGGCGGTGGATTCCTCCTAGCAACAGTAGCACACCAATTACCCATTGCACACAAGCACATGCAAACACACCAATTACCCATTGCACACACACACACACACACACACACACACCCATCTTGTCCAATGGAACGCGCTTTCATCTCAGAGACCTGATTACCCCCAAATTAGAGCCATACTGGCCAAGAGAGGGGGCCTGTTGTGACCCTATCTCAGGTTGTTAAAGCTACTCCAGTGGGTGACGATGGGTGATAATAACCTCTCCTCTCCTCCCTCACTGCGCTACCTCCCTTCCTCTCTACTTGCAAGTGTCCCTCTCTTTCGTTATTTATCGCTTTGCTACTGATATAGTGCCTGTGAAGCCGGAGCAACTCTGACAATTTCACACTTGCGTCTGAGGGTGTGTGTTTTCCTCACAAGGATAGTAAAACAAGGAACACTTGGACAACATTTCACCAGTCCCCACAAGTAAAAAGGCTATGTTAGGCTTAGGGGTTAGGTTAAGGGTTATATTTAGGGTTAGAGTCGGGGGTAAAAGTAAGGCGGTATGGTCCGGTACAGCGTCCCGGCAAAATAAATAGTGTGGGTACGCCGTACTGGTAAAACACAATTTAACAATGGCGCCGGAGAAGAAGGCTGACGTTTTAGGTGTCCCCGACCGATTGTGTTTTTTTGTTTGTTTATTTGCGTTGTTTGTAACTTCTTTTGTAACTTATTTTGTACATAATGTTGCTGCTACTTATAACCGAAAATAACTTCTGGACATCAGGACTGCGATAACTCACCATGGATTGACAGAATCCTTTTTGTCCTTTAACGGGTCTGATGAGTAGGACGCGAATGATATACTGCTTTCTTGGGAACAGGCCCAGATCCCCGTGATTTGCGTGAAGAGGAGGCGGAGAAAAAGGGGCCAGAGGGCGGGCTGCCTTCTGAGAATTCGTAGGCGGTTGCTTAAACCCCCACTTCCTTCCATTCTGCTAGCAAACGCGCAATCTTTGGAGACTAAAATCGATGACCTACACGGAAGATTAAACTACCAAAGTGACATTCAAAACTGTAATATGTTATACTTCACGGAGTCGTGGCTGAACGACAACAATATCAACATACCAGTGGGCTGATTATATGCTGTACCGGCAGGATAGAACAGCGGCTTCTGGTAAGACAAGGGGTGGCGGACTATGTATTTTTGTAAATAACAGCTTGTGCACGATATCTAAGGAAGTCTCGAGCTATTGCTCGCCTGAGGTAGAGTATATCATGATAAGCTGTAGATCACACTATCTACCTAGAGAGTTTTCATCTTTATTTTTCGTAGCTGTTTACATACCACCACCAGTCAGAAGCTGGCACTAAGACAGCATTGAATGAGTTGTATTCCGCCATAAGCAAACAAGAAAACGCTCACCCAGAGGCGGCACTCCTAGTAGCCAGGGACTTTAATGCAGGGAAATTGAAATCCGTTTTACCAAATTTCTATCAACATGTTAAATGTGCAACCAGAGGGGGAAAAAACTACCTTTACTCCACACACAGAGATGCATACAAAGCTCTCCCTCACCCTCCATTTGGCAAATTTGACTATAATTCAATACTCCTGATTCCTGCTTACAAGCTAAAATTTAAGCATGAAGCACCAGTGACAAGATCAATAAAAAAAAGTGGTCAGATGAAGCAGATGCTAAGCTACAGACTGTTTTGCTAGCACAGACTGGAATATGTTCCGGGATTCTTCCGATTGCATTGTGGAGTACACCACATCAGTCATTGGCTTCATCAATAAGTGCATTGATGACGTCGTCCCCACAGTGACCACACGTACATGTCCCAACCAAAAGCCATGGATTACAGGCAACATCTGCACTGAGCTAGAGGCTAGAGCTGTCACTTTCAAGGAGCGGGTCTCTATCCCAGAAGCTTATAAGAAATCCCGCTATGCCCTCGGACGAACCATCAAACAGGCAAAGCGTCTATACAGGACTAAGATCGAATTGTACTACACCGGCTCTGACGCTCGTCGAATGTGGCAGGGCTTGCAAACCATTACAGACTACAAAGGAATCACATCCGAGAGCTGCTCAGTGACACAAGACTACCAGACGAGCTAAACTACTTATATGCTCACTTCGAGGCAAATAACTCTGAAACATGCATGAAAGCACCAGCTGTTGCGGAAGGCTGTGTGATCACGCTCTTCGCAGCCGATGTGAGTAAGACCTTCAAACAGGTCAAAATTCACAAGGCCGCTGGGCCAGACGGATTACCAGGAAGTGTACTGCGAGCATGTGCTGACCAACTGGCAAGTGTCTTCACAGACATTTTCAGCCTATCCCTGTCCGAGTCTGTAATACCTACATGTTTTAAGCAGACCACCATAGTGCCTGTGCACAAGAACACTAAGGTAACCTGCCTAAATGACTATGCTAACTGGTTGCATCACTGCCTGGTATGGCAACTGCTCGGCTTCCGACCGCAAGGCACTACAGAGGGACGTGCGAACATCTTACTACATCACTGGGGCCAAGCTTCCTGCCATCCAGGACCTATATACCAGGCAGTGTCAGAGGAAGGCCCTAAAAATTGTCAAAGACTCAAGCCATCCTAGTCATAGACTGTTCTCTCTGCTACTGCACGGCAAGTGGTACCGGAGCACCAAGTCTAGGTCCAAGAGGCTTCAAAACAGCATCTACCCCCAAGCCATAAGACTCCTGAACATCTAATTAAATGGCTACCCAGACTATTTGCATTGACCCCCCCCCCCCCCCCTATTTTACGTCGCTGCTACACTCTGTTGTTATCATCTATGCAAAGTCACTTTAATAATTCTACCTACATGTACATAATACCTCAACTAACCGGTGCCCCTGCACATTGACTCTGTACTTGTACCCTCCTGTATATAGTCTCGCTATTGTTATTTTACTGCTGCTCTTTAATTACTTGTTACTTTTATTTCTTATTCTGATCCGTATTTTTTTTAAACTGCATTGTTGGTTAGGGGCTCGTGAGTAAGCATTTCACTGTAAGGTCACAATAATGAAATCAAAATGACAAGAAAACCGTAGGCTATTACGCCAATGTACTTGGAACGTGGTTTGACGGGAACACTGAAATTTCGCCAAGGCAGGGACGAGTGGCCGAGACCAAGGCGAGCGCGGAGAGCAGTGGACTGTAAATTCTGGCCTAATGACAATCGCCAAATGTCATTACACTTCTTGGTGTTTTGTGTAGCCGATGTCTCTTTCCATTAACCACTGTTTATGAGGCTGGAAATATGTTGCGAGTGGATGATCGTGCATGGGTAGCCTAGTAAAGGAGCCATTTGAAGTGATTATTTGACAATCATATGAAACCACGACTGGTTGTGTTTATGCCACAATAAAAGGTAATACATGTTGACGAGGCCCACAGAGATCCTTTTGAATTAATAGGGATTCTATATGAAATTATATGATTCGGAGTATTAAAAAAAAAACATGCAAGTGTGTGCACATATAGGAGGTCCCATTCCGCAAAGAAATAAATTCAACTTTCACCCCTGGTTAGGGTTAGAACTAGGGTTAGGGGTTAGGTTTAGAGTTAGGAGTTAAGGTTAGGGGTTTGGGGTTAAGGTTTAAAGGACATTTTAACCCCGCAACATCAACATATGTTAAAATGGGGCGTTTCTATGTTTTGTAGTAAAAAAAAGATAGAGGGTGTGTTTCCATATGTTGATGTTGGGGTGGTGCTGGAGATGACGAATAGGAAATAAAAAATTGTGAAATTTCCCTTTAAGGTTAAGCGTTAGAGTTTGGTTCAGGGTTAGGGGTTAGGGAAAATTGGACTTTGAATGGGAATCAATTGTTTGGTCCCCACAAGGATAGTAAAAACAAACGTGTGTGTGTGTGTCCGTGTGTGCGTGTGTGCCACGTCAGCTCCAATCTAAACTAAACTGCCCACAGGTCCCTAAGGAGAGGGCTCAAGCCAGGGCAAGGAGAGATGAGGGAAAGGAGGGCTGGTCAACACCGTGGCGGAGATGAGATGAGATTAGGGATGTGGGGGCTGTACAAAGCATTCCTCTCCACTGAAACATCACTACCAAGAGAGTTTTCATCTATATTCTTCGTAGCTGTCTATTTAACACCACAAACCGATGCTGGCACCAAGACCGCAGTCAACCAGCTGTATAAGGCCAAAAGTAAACAAGAAAATGCAGTTCCAGAAGCGGCGTTCCTAGTAGCCAGGGATTTTAATGCAGGAAAACTTTAATCTGTTTTACCTCATTTCTACCAGCATATTACATGTGCAACCAGAGGGAAACAATCTAGACCACCTTGACTCCACACACAGAGATGCATACAAAGCTCCCCCCACCATTTGGCAAATCTGACCATAATTATATCCTCCTGATTCCTGCTTAGAAGGGAAAACTAAAGCAGGAAGTACCAGTGACTCGCCCAATACGGAAGTGGTCAGATGACACGGATCCTACAGGACTGTTTTGCTAGCACAGACTGGAATATGTTCCGAGATTTATCCAATGGTGAGATTTATCTGGCTTCATCAATAAGTGCATAGATAATGTCATCCCCACAGTGACCATATGTACGTATGCCAACCAGAAGCCATGGATTACAAGCAACATCTGCACCGAGCTAAAGGCTAGAATTGTCGCTTTCAAGGAGCAGGACACTAATCCGGACGCCTGTAAGAGATCTTGCTATGCCCTCTGACAAACCATCAAACAGGCAAAGCGTCAATACAGGACTAAGATTGTATCCTACTACACCAGCTCTGATGCATGTCGGATGTGGCAGGTCTTGCAACCTATTACGGATTACAAAGGGAAACCCAGCCGCAAACTGCCCAGTGACACGAGCCTACCAGACGAGCTAAATGCCTTCTATGCTAGCTTCGAGGCAAGCAACATTGAAGCATGCATGACAGCACCAGCTGTTCCAGACAACTGTGTGATCACGCTCTCCGTAGCCATTGTGAGTAAGACCTTTAAACAGGTCAAGGGGCGTGTACTCAGAGCATACCCGGACCAACTGGCAAGTGTCGTCACAGACATTTTCAACCTCTCCCTGACCTAGTCTGTAATACCAACATGTTTCAAGCAGACAATACGGATTAGTGTCCCGCTCCTTGAAAGTTGCAGCTCTAGCCTTTAGCTCAGTGTAGATTTTGCCTGTAAACCATGGCTTCTGTGTTGTCGATGCACTTATTAATGAAGTCAGTGATTTATGTGGTAAACTGTTTAATCCCGGAACATATTCCACTCTGTGCTAGCTAAACAGTCTTCCAGCTTAGCATCCACTTCATTGTAAGCAGAAATCAGGAGGATAGAGTTATGGTCAGCTTTGCCAAATGGAGGACGATGGAGAGCTTTGTATGCATTTCTGTGTGTGGAATAAAGGTAATCTAGAGCATTTCCCCTCTAGTAGCACAGGTGACATGCTGTGGAAAATTAGGTAAAACAGTTTTTCAGATTCCCTGCATTAAAATCACTGGCCCTATACAGCTGTTTATGGCCCTATACAGCTTGTTGAGTGCAGTCCTTGTGCCAGTATTGGTTTGAGGTAGTAAATAGACAGCTACGAAAAATATAGACGAAAACTCACAAGGTAAATCGTTTGGTCTGCAGCTTATTATGAGGTATTCTCACTCAAGTGAGCAAAACCTAGAGACTTTCTTAACATTAGAGATTGCGCACCAGCTGTTGTTAACAAAGAAACACACACCTCCCCCTTAACCTTACCCGAAGAAGCTGCCGTTCGGTCTTGACGATGCATAGAAAAACCAGCTAGATGTCTCATTTCAGGCCAATTCTTGTCTTACACACAAAAAGTCAAAGTTTAAAAATGAAGAGAGATGAAAATGTCTAGCACATAAGTTATCTTAAAGATTATCACAGATCCTAACGCCTCTCTCCTCTGTCCCCTCCCAGGTTCCTTCTTCCCGGCACTGAAGCCATCTGACATGGTCTTTAAGGTCATCTTCTGGCTGGGCTACTTCAACAGCTGCATTAACCCTGTCATCTACCCGTGCTCCAGCAAAGAGTTCCAGCGCGCCTTCACCCGCCTCCTCCGCTGCCAGTGCCACCGCCGCCGCCGGGTCCTGCGGCGCTTCTACAACCAGCGCTGGCGCACGGCCGTCAAGGGCCACCACCACCAGGGCATAGGTGGCAGGGAAATGGATACGATGGGTATCGGCAATGCCAGGGTGACAGACTGCCGACCGGGTTACACCATCAACCACGAGTCGTGCGGGAGCTCGCACTACCACAAGGGTACTAAAGGACCTTCGCTGAGTTTTAAAGGGTGGAGCCTGTTCCCGCCGCTACAAAAGTCATCGTTCCAGCTCAAAGAGAAGATGAACAATCTGTCCAATAAGATTAAGGGAGGTCCGGGCGGGAAGGGAGGCGTCACGGCCCCCGCCCTGGCGAGGACTGAGATAGACACGGTTTCCATGGGGATTTACAACGAGGTTGCCGAGCAGAGCTGCTATCAGATCTATGACCTCACAGAGTGCTACGGCCTGAAGGAGACAGACATCTAGATTCTTGAGGGACAGACAAAGGGATTGGCTAATATGGATGGCTACTGTCATTCAATTGCTTAACCTTCTTCAATGACATTTGCAGTGACGCTGCAAGTGAAAGCGCTTGATGGTTGCCATTGGGGTGTCAACATGGGGAATAACCAATATAATTCCGCCATAAAACACCTAGATGGGATTTGCCGTTGCCAACCAGAAAGAGGTAAAAGGAAAAGGAAAGTGCTCTTTTCCACTTGCGCCATGGAATGGAATGCGGAAAATTCCACAAAATGTAAGATCGGAACATGGGGTTATCACGGGAACATTTGACCAGCAAACAAACAGGACTGAAAGAACATTTGTCTGCAGAGAGTTGTTTGGACATCGATCAAAGGGTTGAGTTCATTTTGTCTGGAAATGGCGCACTTTGATCCAAGCACAAATTGCTCCAAAATATGATACCAAACCTTAATGATTGTATCGTGTTTGTTTCATTTTGTTGGATGGCGATTGAAGTGAAGTGGAATGAAACATTATTTCTTGGAGCTGCGTTAAAAAGATAAACGCAGAACAATAAGTGGGTATGGAAAAGTCACTTTCTGGACAGGTGGCAAGATGTCAAACTGACTTCTCAATGACAGGCTGGGCTCATCAGCAGCCGGTCACTGTGTCCTTTGAGCATTCTCACTCTCAACTCCAAACAGCTCAACCCCTACAACCAGCAGCAACACGGAGACACTATGAACCTCCATTCTACCATATAACCTACAGACAAACATCCCTTTTCTAGGGTATCAGACCATCCAGCTCAACTTAACACAATGCAGCTGGGCACAGATGTGTGTTGTCTGAACAGAGCAAACACATAGAACAAAGTGAAAGCCACTGACTTGAATGACGAAACCATTGCACAGGACAATTTCGGGATGATATGGGTAAACATAGGGTAGTGTATTGGTAATTGTAATTGCAGCTGATTATTTTGCTAAGTGAATGAGTGGAGTGAACTGTGATGAACTGACATGAGCAGACCTCTGTGAAACAGCATTATAAAAGTGATGGGTCACGTTCAGACTGAAAACAATGTTTGGACCAGTTGAATAAGTATCGTGGTGTATGTACCTTAACTGCATTCAGAGCCAGAGAGAAGAGAGGTCATTTATCTTTTGAAAGGACAAGGGATTGACAGAATCAAAGCCTGGAACCCATTGATTACACTACCTGTCTGTTCTTTGCATTGCCAAAAAGACACTTTGATTTTGTTTGTATTTACTGATGGTTCAATGACGTCTGTCAATGTCAAGCAAAATAAAAATGGAAAAAAAGACCACTTTTTTTTAAATTTTATGTCAGTTCTGGAGGGTGGCCATGGTCGGTGCAGGGTTTTGTTCCAGCCTAACGATTCAACTGAGGAACTAGCGAAACCTTAAACCTTAACTGACTGTATCAGGTACATTGTACGGTAGCTAGGTTTGGACAAACTACACAAGACCAGTAGTGGCGAATCTTGGTGGGGCAATAAAAACAATGTGGGATGCATGTCAGCCAAGCCACTAACAACACATCACAACACTAAACAATACATGAATTGCACTACAACAGTGACAAACGGTGCCCACAAACTGTTAGGGCCTACATAAAGCTGTCCCAACGGCAGAGTCCCAACACCTTACCACCTCTACACCTGGCTTTCAGCGGAGCCTTGTCTGGCAGCGAAACAGATCATTCAGCCTCAATTACTGCCTTTTAAAAAAACATATGATATGGCTGACTTGCTTAAACAAATGTGGTTTTTACTGACAATTGAGATGTGTAAACTATGGCATAAGGGGACGACAAGCAGATAAGAGGCAGTCAGTGATTTCCATTAAGACATTAATGAGCGAGCAACGACGGGCGTAGTCAATATAACTATTTGTTCAGCACCTTTGAAATGTACAGCGACAGAATTCAGAACATGGGCCGTTCTTACTGTGTACCCCCTGTACAACAAGTCAGAACCGTAGGATAAATAAATGGGGCATATAAACAGACAATGAAAGCTCTTACAATATTTGATGATTACATTTCACTAAAAACAGGTTATGGCTACATGTGTACCACCAAGTTAGAACAGTAGGCAAAATTAAGAGGAGAAAATAGACCAAATTATTAGGGTGAGGCACATTGAACGCCGTTTGGGTCTTTGCGTGTCAAAACAGATACATGTCATAACACTATTTGACACATTAAATAAGCTTTAATTTGACACGTCAAACAACACAATTCTATTATAGAATGTTGTATGTGCTGAATTTGCATGTTCAAGCCAAGCGCCACCACTACTATCAGTAGCACTGTCAAAGCTGTATAAAAAAAGTTGTCAAGCAAGCATACACCGGCCACGTACGATGTGTTTACAATACACCGTTGGTGAAAATAGACCAAATTATTCGGGTGAGGAACATGGGCTACTTACAGCTTACTACACATCATGCACTTAGTATTACTTTCTTAGCTACATTATACATATCTCCCTTGCATATTACATAATTTATGCAGTAGCATACAAGACATTTTTGGACTCACCTTGTGAAGGTGGCGCGGCGGTCCTTTGCGGGCAAATTTTGTTATCAAAGTCTGGCATTCTCTGGATTAATGGTGGGAACTCGGGAAAAAAACACACAACTATTACATTGAATAGCAGGCTAACATTAGTAGTTGCTTTGCAATGCTTGCAGTTAGCCTCTGATTCCTTCCAAACGACTCATTGTTGAATTTGCGATTTCCAACTTGTAGGGTAATCTTTATGTCCAATGGCCGATGATACGTTTGATCTATAATTTCTCTTCATTTTTTTCTCTTCATATGACAAGGATTAAAAAGGATTTGCCAGTAGATTGTCGACTTGATTCATGATGATGACTGCTAACTAAGACATTAATAAAAGTAAGATGCTGACATGATCAGTACTATCAAAGCTATTGTACATATAACGTGAGTTGACGTAATTGTATCTGTGGCCAATGACCTTGAGCATTCTTGGAAGGACACTTGTAATGTAACTCTATGGCAGGACCCAAAGGGCTGAAATGTCGGATGTCTACACTTACTAAGGACTTAAACTTGCCGATGACGTACTGTCCCTGTGAGTGACAGAACACTGAGCCAATCACGGCGCAGGGCTCCTATTTTCTGCTGGCTTGCCCCACCACAAGCACTGAGCTAGGCTGAAGCCCCTGCATTCTGGAGCTGCCTTACTCCAGAAAACAAAAAGGAGACCATGTGTGTATGCAGCTTTATTAGCTGAATGATATATATATTTTTAATTATTTGCAAACTGATATGTGACACGTATGAATGCCAAAATAACATGCCTTAACAGGCAAGCCCCCAAAAATGTGGGGCTCAAAACATGTGGGGCTCTGCCCCACCTGTCCTGAATGACGGGTCGCCACTGTACATCAAATATGCATTTTATCTATTATTGTACTGTACCTGTCATTCCCAGCAGGTGTCACTATTGGCAGCTGCTATTTACCATTTACTGTAATGCCCTACCAGCTGCAATCCCTCACAATCACAATTCACTTCAAATTTCCATGATCACATCAAAGATGGCTTCTCTGACACCATTTGAGTAACAGTAGCACTACCAGAGTAGTATAGCTACCACAGATGAGGGCATAAAAGATGGTTCTATACATTAAGAACACCTTCCTAATACAGAGTTGGTTGTCTAGGTCTTAATTGAAAGGAAAAACCAAAAACCTGCAGACACTAGGACCTCCATGGAATGAGTTTGACAGCCCTGATCTACACTGATCGATGTAGATTTAATAAGTGACATCAATAAGGCATCATATCCTTCACCTGTATACACCTGGTCAGTCTCTGTGATGGATAGAGCAGGTGTTCATAATGTTTTGCAAACTCAGTGTATTTTTTCCCCCATAAATATTAAGATAAACATAAATTATAGGTTTGTGTCCCAAACGGCACCCTATTCCTTATATAGTGCACTACTTTTGACCAGTGCCCCATGGGGCTTAATGGGGGATAGGGTGCCATTTGGGATGCCGCCTTAAGTACTGTATGAGTCAGCCGCTGTGTGAGGGGCCCAGCCAAAATCTCTGCCGAGCTGACAATAACAAAATGGCCATACAAGCAATTACTCCGGACAGAGACTTCATCTAAGAGGACGTAGAGAGGGAGAAAGAGAGACAGAGAGAGAGTCAGAAGAGAGCGAGAGAGAGTTTCAAGGTTCATTGTCATGTGCACAAGAACAGTGAAATGCCTTTCTTGCTTTCCCAACAATGAAGTAATCGATATCAGTAGTACTATATAAAAAAGTAAAGCAGAACAAAAAAGAAGAACATGAGAAAGTAAGTGAGCTATATAAATGGTCAGTTCCAGGGTCAGTGCCAATACCATATATACAATGTGCAGGAATACTGGAGTCGTAGGGGCAGATAAGTATAAGGGTAAGGTATATGATAAACAGAGTAGCAGCAGCATACAGTATATGATGATTGTATGTGTGTGTGTGTAGAGTCAGTATGAATGTGTGACGTGTTATGTGTATGAGAGCAAATTAAATGTGTGTGTGTGTATGTATGTGTGTGTGTGTGTTGGAGTGTGACAGTGAGTGAGTGAGTGAGTGAGTGAGTGAGTGAGTGAGTGAGTGAGTGAGTGAGTGAGTGAGTGAGTGAGTGAGTGAGTGAGTGAGTGAGTGAGTGAGTGAGTGAGTGAGTGATTGAGTGAGTGAAAACTTAGGGATAGAAGCTGTTCAGGATCATTTGGTGTCAGACTTGTTACTCCAGTATCGCTCCGGTATCTCAATTCACTTTTTTATTTTATTATTTTGAGGGGAGGGAACTCAGTCGAGGTCTCGACTTACTGTTGCGAGTTAGAATAATAGAACAAGGTGCAATTTAGACATTTGGTCGTGCATCAGCAGTTTTTTTCTTGTTATGTCAGGCACCGATAGTCAGTCAATTAGCCCACGGCTATAGATGTAGGTACCCAGACCAGCAAGCAACTGCAGCCCCTCATTATGAGTTCCAATTGTTTGTGGCCCCCATCCCCATCAAAGTTGCCCATCCCTGATCTATGGCTTCGGTGGCTGGAGTCTTTAACAATTAGCTTGGTGGCTAATGCTAGAGTTAGCTAGCTGGCTAATGTTAGCTTGGCTCAGGGTTAGGGGTTAAGATTAGGAGTAAGGTTAAAGGGTTAAATAAGTAACTTTCTGTCCATACCAAACGTAACATATCATAATCATTTGAGTGTCCCGGATTAACGTTAACTACGTTACGTCTAGTGTATGAGACCAGGTTGGATATTGAGGTCCTGGATTGCAGGAAACTCGGCCCCAGTGATGTACTGGGCAGTCCAAGGGTGATGCAGTTGCCATACCAACCAGTGATGCAGCCATTCAAGATTCTCTCAATGCTGCAGAGAGAGAGGGGGGCAGAGAGAGAGTGTGTTTGTGCATGTGTGCGTACGCAGACTACTTGCTGCGTGTGGGGGGAGTCAGTCGGCATCTCAACTTACTGTTGGTATAGCATACTGTGAGTATCATAAGTATTCACCCCCCTTGGATTGTTTCACATTGTTGCATGACCAAGATTGAAACAGATTTATCGTGATTTTCTTCATTGACATACACACAATACTCCTTAATGTGAAAGTGAAAAGATAATTATACGATGTTAACAAATTAATACAAATTAAATAACTAAAATATAGTTATTGCAGAAGTATTCTCCCCTTTTGTTTAGGCAAGCCTAAATTAGATCAGGAGTCAATTTAGCTTAACAAATCACAGAATAAGTTACATTGACTCACTCTGTGTGAAATAATAGAGTTTGACATGAGTTTTGAATGACTACCCCTTCCTCTGTCCCCCAAACATACATCATCTGTAAGGTCCCTCAGTCAGTATGGAATTTCAAGCACAGATTCAACTACAAAGACCAGGGAGCTTTTCGAAAGCCTCAAGAAGGGCAGTGATTGGTATATGGGTAACAATAACAAATCAGACATTGAATATCTCTTATCTCTTAGTTAATCTTAGTTAATAATTATGCTGTGGATAATGCATTAAACCACCCAGACACAATAAACAGCCGTCCTTCTGAACTGAGTTGCAGGATAGGAGGGAAACTGCTCAGGGATGTCACCATAAGGCCAATGGTGATGTTAAAACAGCTACAGAGTTCAATGGCTGTGAAGGGAGAAAACTGAGGATGTATCAACAACATTGTAGTTACACCACAAGAATGATCTAAATGACAGAGTGAAAATAACAATAAAAATACACCGAATATAAATATTCCAAAACATGCATCCTATATGCAAACAAGGCACTAAAGTAATACAGCAACAAACAAAAAAACATGGCAAAGAAATACACTTTTCAACCTAAATGTAAAGCCTTATGTTCTGGGCAGATTCAACACAACACATCACTGAGTAACTGCCTCCAAGCATGGTGGTAGGTGCATCATGGTATGGGTATTGTTATGATATGGGGAGGTTAGTGTTAGGACAAAGGCAAACACACTATCCAGGTTACACTTCCACACTCCATTCTCCCAGGGGGCAGCAGCAATCTTGTCTAAATGCTGAGCCTGCTTGATAAGCACATCAGGTGCTTCCAATTAAGGTGATCTGTCAGAGTGTTTTTGAGTTTTGGCATACCTTTGGTATTTTTATTTTTTGTCATCATCTGAAAAAATAATCATACGCCTGAACTGTCTGACCAAGAGGTCAAGACGGAGCTGGCCCTAAACTCTGTAAATTGCAACACAGTCCTCAAATAGTGATTTCTCACATAAATGCACACATTCATTCAGGTTACAGACCATGCAACTAGGCCTAGGACCCCTAGACAAAGCGAGTGCAACAATATCCGTAGGCTAGTTATGGGTTTCGTAACAGTTTGCTTGACATCGACAAAGACTGGGGAGTGTAGGATGAAAAGAAACGGGATGGAGCTAAGCACAGGATAAATCCTAGCGGAAGACCTGCTTCAATCTGGTTTACACCAGACACTGGGAGAGGAATTCACCTTTCATCAGAACAATAACCTACAACACAAGGCCAAATCTACACTGGAGTTGCATATCACAAAGACAGTGAACGTTTTTAGGCCCCGATTCCGACCCGAGTTAAGCACGCGTAAATTGAACGTTAATTCCCTTTCTTTGCACTTTTCTCTATGTGTATTCTGACCTTGAACTTACTGTAAGCATGAGAATAACATGATATTCACCTGCTATTCGTTCTGGATGGAGATCTAAGAAATGAAGGTGTGGTGGAGGTATGTCTACAGATATTCTCACCTTGATTTAAAATCATCATAATTCCACTACCTTTACGCGAGAGGAAACCATGAATAAGGTCCCATGAATCTACCGGTACCAAGTGGAAAAATCATCTACTTAATTTTTTCCTGATAGAAATAGCAGCATTCTCCATGCACTGTAATTTACAACTTGAGAACAACTATTGATAAGAGCTAGGTAAATGAGTTATCCATTTGGATAAGGGAATTGTAAATATCAATTATACTTGTTTTAGATCTATTTTACCTTAACATCTCTGGAGACAAATGTGAAACCAGTCATATGGCAGCACACTGAAGCATGTCAACATACTGTATCAACTTTCCCACAGTACGGTTTATGAAATGCTGTGCCATTAGGTCGAATTTAAATTGTACAGCCTTTGCCCATTCCTGCATGTTAAGTCTCGAATGTGTTAATTATAGGCTACCCCGACATTCTCCGTTTCCTATTTCTATCATGTTAAATATTAGCCACTATCTGTACTGACCGTCAGTAGGCCTAATAATCACACGTATTCAACTGCCAATTTACTGTTAATTCCCTTCAGTTGGTATAGCCTGCATTATCATTCCATTTAATGACATTGTTTCATTTACCTTCATTTGTTTCCTCTGTATACACTGTCACGGACATGTGGTTGTTGCTGAGGATCCTTAGTAACAGTTCTTAAAATAAAATAAAAAGAAATGTAGGCTAATTAAATTGTTATGGAGATGAGCGCAGACTAAACTGCAACAGTTTAAACCTGACACATGGCCCAATAATTGTCTGTCATCACACTGTTCCATGGTTAGTGCAGGCAATAGAGGAGTGTATAGCCTACTATTGTTCGCTATTCTCCATATTATAATTCTATGTACACTAATCTTCCTTCATTACCATGGGTTAATATATTTTCTGCGTAAAAAGCTTACCATACATACTTCTCTAACTCCAAAATGTGCCTAAATAATCTACATCGGAGTATTTTTTAATCTACCTGTTGGTGTTGAAACGGAAACGAATATGCATATATTTAGATGTCTTACTTTCATTGAGCCCTATCGTCTGAGCCCGTTGTCTTGATGTATTCGAGTCTATCAACCAAATTCAAATTAAAGGTACACTGTTTTTAAAGGGATGGCTTAAGATAAATGTACTGAAAACCCTGTTGAATGAAAACTCCATGAGAAAATGTGTTGGCCAGCAAATGGGAGGGTTTTCAGTGGTTGAATTATATTTATTCAGAGCGAGCAAGGGAACCACACCTGCAAAGCCCGTTACGCACCTTCATAAGGTAAGTCTGAATACAAGGTTCTTCTATATGGAATTGTTTTAAGAAGGTCATACCAAGGATCATTTTGCTCTTTGATTTTGAAATGTAAGACCCCTTGAAGTATTAAAAAAAATATCAACAAATTATTTGATGAAAAAGTATTTTTGGCCTTACTGCTATTAGCCCATACAAACGCATTGAATAACAGATTCACTACATGGAACAACAGATAGTCCCAAAAAATATCAAAAGGAAGTGTGTTCTGAAGTGCCTCTCCTAAATCTGAGAGATGTAAGAAAGATCAGGAAACATATATATATATATATATATACAGTATATACACACTACCAGTCAAAAGTTTTAGAACACCTACTCATTCAAGGTTTTTTCTTTGTTTTTACTATTTTCTACATTGTGGAATAATAGTGAAGACATCAAAATAACCCATACGGAATCATGTAGTAACCAAAAAAAGTGTTTAACAAAGCAAAATATATTTGAGATTTGAGATTCTTCAAAGTAGCCACCCTTTGCCTTGATGACAGCTTTGCACACTCTTGGCATTCTCTCAACCAGCTTCACCTAGAATGCTTTTCCAACAGTCTTGAAGAAGTTCCCACATATGCTGAGCACTTGTTGGCTGCTTTTCCTTCACTTTTCTGTCCAACTCATCCCAAACCATCTCAATTGGGTTGAGGTCAGGTGATAGTGGAGGCCAGGTCATCTGATGCAACACTCCATCACTCTCCTTCTTGGTCAAATAGTCCTTACACAGTCTGCAGTTCTTTGGACCACTGCTTTGGAAAAAGTTGAACATCCACCTGATTTAGCAAACATTTTGAACAAAGCAAAACAAAACCTAGCTCTGTCAAAGCTCTAGAGTTCCACTTTTAAACATCAAAACAAAAAGCTTATTAGTAGCAAGTAACATTAAAACTTATTTGGGGTAGGGTGCAGTATTTTCACGTCCGGATTACAAAGTGTGCCCAGATTAAACTGCCTGCTACGCAGGCCCAGATGCTAGGATATGCATATTATTAGTAGATTTGGATAGAAAACACTCTGACGTTTCTAAAACTGTTTGAATGATGTCTGTGAGTATAACAGAACTCATATGGCAGGCAAAAACCTGAGAAAAAATCCAACCAGGAAGTGGTACATCTGAGGTTTGTAGTTTTTCAACTCTTTGCTTATCCAAGATACAGTGGAAATGGGGTCATATTGCACTTCCTAAGGCTTCCACTAGATGTCAACAGTCTTTAGAACCGTGTTTGATGCTTCTACTGTGAAGTGGGGGCGAATGAGAGGGGATTGAGTAAGGTCTCTCCAAGAGTGCCACGAGCTGACCATGCGCATTTATGTGAGAGTTAGCTTGAGTTCCATTGCATTTCTGAAGACATAGGAATTCTCCGGTTGGAACATTATTGAAGATTTATGTTAAAAACATCCTAAAGATTGATTCTATACTTCGTTTGACATGTTTCTATGGACTGTAATATAACTTTTTGTACTTTTCGTCCGTACTTTCCGCTGGACTTGCACACGCGTCGTGAGTTTAGATTGTGTACTGAACGTGCGAACAACAAGGAGGAATTTGGACATAAATGATGGACATTATCGAACAAAACAAAGATTTATTGTGGAACTGGGATTCCTGGGAGTGCATTCTGATGAAGATCATCAAAGGTAAGTGAATATTTATAATGCTATTTCTGACTTCTGTTGACTCCAACATGGCGGATATCTCTTTGGGTTGATTTGTCGTCTGAGCGCCGTACTCAGATTATTGCATGGTTTGCTTTTTCCGTAAAGTGTTTTTGAAATCTGACACAGCGGTTGCATTAAGGAGAAGTGGATCTAAAATTCCATGCATAACAGTTGTATCTTTTATCAATGTTTATTATGAGTATTTCTGCAAATTGATGTGGGTCTCTGCAAAATCACCGGATGTTTTGGAACTACTGAACATAACGCGCCAATGTAAACTCAGATTTTTGGATATAAATATGAACTTTACCGAACAAAACCTACATGTATTGTGTAACATGAAGTCCTATGAGTGTCATCTGATGAAGATCATCAAAGGTTAGCGATTCATTTTATCTATATTTCTGCTTTTTGTGACTCCTCTCTTTGGCTGGAAAAATGGCTGTGTTTTTCTGTGACTTGGCTCTGACCTAACATAATCGTTTGGTGTGCTTTCGTCGTAAAGCCTTTTTGAAATCGGACACTGTGCCTGGATTTACAACAAGTATATCTTTAAAATGGTGTAAAATACATGTATGTTTGTGAAATTTTTAGTATGAGATTTCTGTTGTTTTGAATTTGGCGCCCTGCAGTTTCACTGGCTGTTGACGAGGTGAGACATACGATTTACACATGACTTTACTGACAAACTTAACTGGTGCAACACAGCTGTAGGATGGTAACCTACTGTTATAACATAAACTATTACCCAGTCTCTGAGGTTCATCCCCCATCAGAGCTTGTTTTGATGTTTCTTGCAGACTAAAACAGCCATAACAAATAATGCTCTCTGAGCTGTGAGAACACATCTGCCAGACTCATCAAACAGCCTATATAACCTTTTGCAGGGAGAGGTTTAATTTTCCTTTTCCTCTTCCAAATCACCAATCCCATGCAGGGAGAACTGTTGTTATCACAATAATCATCCAAGCAAGGGCAGATTGGGAAGTCCAGGAGGACACGTGTTTTAACGCCTCTCAAAGGCTTCCCGCTGTGATGGAATAGGGTAGGGTCCTTTTTAGGGCAATTTATAGGAAGAAACGTTCGAATAATGGAACGGTTTGATCATTTTCTAGTGAGAAGGTAAACCATATGGATTCTGTATAGGTAAACATGGGAAATGTGTATTCCTCTTCTTCTCGTCTCCCTCACACAAGCCAGATCTCAAGACTCTTTGGCACAGATGAAGGATTGAGAAGCAAATCTGAAATATGTGTGTGTGGTGTGCCTGTGTGCGTGCATGTGTGTGTGCATGGGTTCTTCCCGTTGCACCTCCAGATGACTAATCCACCTGAGGTGTGTGTGAGATGTGAATCTCTCTGGGCGTAAACAGAAAGCACTCAGCATGACAAAGCTATGCTTCAAGTCACAATCTGTTATCCTATCTGTCTCTCCACTCCTCCTGGTTCTGCCATAAATATATATCTTGTCAAATTCAACTAAATGTTCCCAAAAGGATATCACTCAGTATTCTGCTTGAAGGATATATTTTTTCTTGGCTGTTTTCAATGTTGGGACGGATCTGATTTAGTTGTGATTCATCTGGTCTCAAAAATAAAGTGGAGACTCACTTTGTTAGAATAGAGAGTGGAGAGAACGTTTGGGAGATGTGTTTTTGGACAAAGTACATAGAAGTACACAGGTGGAATTTCCTTTCTCATCTCGTTCTATTCCCTCTTTTCATTCTTCACATAGTTTTTCACTTACACCCTCTCCTTCTCTTACTTGTTCTCTCCTTGTCCCCTGTCCTCTCTCTCTCCTCTTCTCCCACTCTCCTTCTCTCTCCTTGGCATGGACCTAAAAGCCACCCTCCCCCTTATTATTCTTATTTGGCACGGCCAGACTGGCTGGTGCCAGTGCTTGACCCTGTCTGTCCAGTCACAGGCAGTAATCATTTCATAAGCACCATTTAATCAAAACATAACCATATTTCAGATTCTATTTTCGCCCCGGCTATTGCCTCGAACAAATATGTCCTGAGAGGCAATCTAAACCCAAGTGTTTATACCATATGTGTGTGCATGTGTGTGTGTGTGTGTGTGTGTGTGTGTGTGTGTGTGTGTGTGTGTGTGTGTGTGTGTGTGTGTGTGTGTGTGTGTGTGTGTGTGTGTGTGTGTGTGTGTGTGTGTGTGTGTGTGTGTGTGTGTGTGTGTGTGTGTGTGTGTGCGCATACTGCTTTATTAAGGCAATCAATTTGAAACTAGTTAGTAATGGGTCTCCACTTGGCAGGGGACACATCACACATTCATGGCCAAGTCATATAGAGACCATCCTCTTATTATAAACGAGTTGAGCCAAATTACTTCTGTGTGCTTCCCTCTTCTCTAATCAACACGATAGTCGGTAGTGAGAAGAACTCTCTGCAAACAGAGTGTGGACAGTATCCTCATTATAAGGTGACTATATAAGATTATAAAAACTTTCATCAGAGTTGTGTACAATGTTATTATAGTAAACGAAAACTGAAACGAAAACCAATCATGAAAAAAAAAATTGTAAACTGAAATAAAATAATTAACCGACGTGTTTGAAAAACTAAAACTATACTGAAACTATTATCTTTGACTCCAAAATAAACTTTTTTTATTTTATTTTTTATTTCACCTTTATTTAACCAGGTAAGCCAATTGAGAACAAGTTCTTATTTACAACTGCAGCCTGCCCAAGATAAAGCAAAGCAGTGCGACAAAAACAACAACACAGAGTGACATGGAATAAACAAGCGTACAGTCAATAACACAATAGAAAAAAAGTCTATATACAGTGTGTGCAAATGGCGTAAGGAGGTAAGGCAATAAATACGCCATAGTAGCGAAGTAATTACAATTCAGAAAAGCAACACTGGAGTGATAGATGTGCAGATGATGATGTGCAAGTAGAAATACTGGTGTGCAAAATAGCAAAAAAAATAAAAATAAAAATATGGGGATGAGGTAGGTAGATTGGATGGGCTATTTACAGATGAGCTGTGTACAGCTGCAGCGATCGGTTAGCTGCTCAGATAGCTGATGTTTAAAGTTAGTGAGGGAGATATAAGTCTCCAACTTAAGCAATTTTTGCAATTCGTTCCAGTCATTGGCAGCAGAGAACTGGAAGGAAAGGTGGCCAAAGGGGATGTTGGCTTGACCTGTGAGATATACCTGCTGGAGCGCGTGCTACGGGTGGGTGTTGTTATCGTGACCAGTGAGCTGAGATAAGGCGGAGCTTTACCTAGCAAAGACTTATAGATGACCAGGAGCCAGTGGGTCTGGCGACGAATATGTAGCGAGGGCCAGCCGACGAGAGCATACAGGTCGCAGTGGTGGGTGGTATATGGGGCTTTGGTGACAAAATGGATGGCACTGTGATAGACTACATCCAGTTTACTGAGTAGAGTGTTGGAGGCTATTTTGTAAATGACATCGCAGAAGTCGAGGATCGGTAGGATAGTCAGTTTTACGAGGATATGTTTGGCTGTGTGAGTGAAGGAGGCTTTCTTGCGAAATAGGAAGCCGATTCTAGATTTCATTTTGGATTGGAGATGTTTAATATGAGTCTGGAAGGAGAGTTTACAGTCTAGCCAGACACCTAGGTATTTGTAGTTCTCCGCATATTCCAAGTCAGAACCGTCCAGAGTAGTGATGCTAGAAGGGCGGACGGGTGTGGGCAGCGATTGGTTGAAAAGCATGCATTTAGTTTTACTAGCGTTTAAGAGCAGTTGGAGGCCACGGAAGGAGTGTTGTATGGCATTGAAGCTCGTTTGGAGGTTTGTTAACACAGTGTCCAAAGAAGGGACAGATGTATACCGAATGGTGTCGTCTGCGTAGAGGTGGATCAGTGATTCACCCGCAGCAAGAGCAACATTGTTGATATATACAGAGAAAAGGGTCGGCCCGAAATTTAAACCCTGTGGTACCCCATAGAGACTGCCAGAGGTCCGGACAACAGGCCCTCCAATTTGACACGCTGAACTCTATTTGAGAAGTAGTTAGTGAACCAGGCGAGGCAGTAATTTGAGAAACCAAGGCTGTTGAGTCTGCCGATAAGAATACGGTGATTGACAGAGTCGAAAGCCTTTGCCAGGTCGATGAAGACGGCTGCACAGTACTGTCTGTTATCGATGGCGGTTATGATATCGTTTAATACCTTGAGCATGGCTGAGGTGCACCCGTGACCAGCTCGGAAACCGGATTGCACAGCGGAGAAGGTACGGTGGGATTCGAAATGGTCAGTGATCTGTTTATTAACTTGGCTTTCGAATACTTTAGAAAGGCAGGGCAGGATGTATATAGATCTGTAACAGTTTGGGTCTCGAGTGTCACCTCCTTTGAAGAGGGGGATAACCGCGGCAGCTTTCCAATCTTTAGGGATGTCAGACGATACAAAAGAGAGATTGAACAGACTGGTAATAGGGGTTGCAATAATGGCGGCGGATAATTTTTGAAAGAGAGGGTCCAGATTGTCTAGCCCATTTGATTTAAAATAAAATAAAACCCTGCATGAATTATGTTTAGTTTTAGTGTCATTAAACTATGGCCAAAAATCGAATGGGGTTTTCAAGCTTTTGGGGAATTTTCAAGCAACTGAATCTGGCAGGTTAATGTGGCCAGGAGATGGCGATGTTTCAAAAAGGCCTAGCTTGTGCATCACTGTCACTAGCGATCACTTGCTAAAAGATCAAAAAACATCTAGGTGGCTAACTTTAATTATTCTTATATGAAAACCACCATATTTTTTTGCACCAGTCTCGGCGCTATTCCTTTCAAATCCAAGTCACATTAAGATGAATCCCAAATGTGCGAAGAGTCTGGTGAACCAACATGTCAAATTTGGCCTTCGTTAGCCAATATAGAAACTCCCGGCGCATTGGCTTAATCAGCTGAATCTGCCAACCAATCTTCTCCCACAACACTTTCCCCCTAGCCATCCCCGGTACGCTAGCACAAGCACAAAGCCATGCCTCACAGTCGTGTGATTTGATGATGACAAATACTTTACTCAAGGTCAATCCCATAGAATTCTATGGTCAGCCCCACTAAGGCTAACTTTGAATCGTTGATGTACCAGGCTTATATGCGCTGTGAGCAATAGCCTGGGGACAAGGTTACATTAAGATTGACTTTATAATTTAAACTTAGCCTAACCTTAGCACTCAAGAACCCAAGGACATACACCCATAGGGTTCTAATTTGAACAATGGACCACAGAGAGGCCTACATGTACAACTGTACAGACTCTGTGCCTACAAGTTGATAATCACTGCGTTCAATACGGAAACTTCAGAAATTCGACTTTCATATCAGCCCAAAATTATTTTACAAATACATTTTAACACAGATTCCCACTGAGGTTTTTTGAGCTAATGGAAACTTGGGAGGGAACCAAAAAAAACTGTCGGCCCAAAGCTGTGTTACACAAAAAAAAACTACTGTGGAAATCTGTGGTAAAACTAAGTGTATCTTTTTAATTTGTAAAGTTATTTTGGGATGATAATCAAGTTGAGCGTTCAATCAAGGATCAATTGTTTCTAGATAGAGCATTTCACGCTTGACCAAATCACCTCAGCTAACTGAAACTAAACTGAATTAAAAATTAAAAATTAAAAAACAAATAGAAATAAAAGAAAAATATAAAAAACTACAATAACCTTGGTTGTGTACATCATTATACACCATATATTAATAATGACGTCAATCATCATAGAAATCACCCAAACACTTAATTGAGTGACCAATTCAGACAAGCAGACATGACAATTTATTTTGGATTGTTAAGGTTTTCAGAAAGGCAAAAGAACAACCAGACATTGTATTTATTTACAAACTAGAACAACATTTGCTGAAGAGTATTCACTTCTTTCTTTCTTAAATGTATTTTCTTTCTCTCTTTTTGTATGTATAACTGCTACCAAAATACAATGTTTATTGGCCTGTCATTTGAGTGTTTTGCAGTTCAATCTTGTGTTTATTTCAGTTTTGTCCCTCAGAAATGCACAGATTGTTTTAAATGTCAATTCCTTCATCAGTCAGTGGCTTAATTCTCTCTAATATAACAATAACAACTTAATCCCTTAAATTGTCCTCTACCTGTACACAATTAGCCTCCAGTCAAGTCTCCAGTCAAGTCTCCAGTCTCCTATTGGTTGTCTGTGTGTCCCGTTGCCCTCTTTCTTGGCGTGTGATAGGTCGATGCCACGTCCAGGTGTGTGTGTGTTGCAATTCTAGTCTCCTATTGGTTGACCTTGCGTTCGTTGCTCTCTTTTGATAAGTCCATACCCGGCGAGGAGCTCGACAGACATATCCGACATCCCATAATCATCATAAACGCCCTACGGAAGGATCTATTGAAGAACCCATACAAGAACGGGTTAAGCGACGAGTTAACATACCCCAGCCACAGGAAAAACTCCCACACCTCCACCGCTGTGCTGTAGTCGATGAAGGGATCCACGATGTTGACGGTGAAGAAGGGAAGCCAGAAGAGTAGAAAGACCCCCATGATGATCCCCAGGGTCTTAGCTGCCTTCCTCTCCCTCCTCATGGCGTTGCGGTGCCTCTGCTTCTTGCTGGAGTCCTTGCCCACCCCGGCCGAAAACTGGCTCTCCATGGCGCTGATCTGCATGGCCTGCCGCTTGGCCGCCTTGTAGATCTTCCAGTAGGCTGCCAGCATGACGCCCATGGGCAGGTAGAAGGCCACCAGGGAGGCCATGACGGCGTAGACGCGGTTGACCAGGAAGACGCAGGCGTCCTCGGGCGGCATGGGCACCATGTTCACCCCGGCCTTGTGGAGGCCCAGCATGATGGGGCCGAAGGAGATGAGTAACGGGACGGCCCAACAGACCACGATCAGGAAGGCTACCCGGCCCTGGGACATTTTCAGGTGGTAGACCAAGGGGTTACACACGGCATAGTAGCGGTCGAAGGCAATGGAGCTGAGGTGGAATATGGATGCGGTGCACAGCATGACGTCCAGGCTGGAGTGGACCCGGCAGAAGAGGGCGCCGAAGAGCCAGCAGCCCTCCACGGTGCGCACCATGCTGTAGGGCATGACCACCAACCCCACCAGGCAGTCGGCCACCGCCAAGGACATGACGAACGAGTTGGTGGGCGACTGCAGCTGCTTGTAGTAAGCGATGGCCAAGACCACCAGGAAGTTGCCCACCACTGTGCACAAGATGCCCGCCGTAAAGAAGGCGTACAGGATCACCCGAGATGCCTGGTGCCTCGACGACGTAGCGCAGAAGTCCTCCAGGTCGCCATGGAGAGAAGAAAGGTTGGCATCACCATCCAGATCCTCGGGCCACCCCAAACTGGTATTATCCATGGCTTGGTCTTGTTCTGTCAAAATACACACAACATCCATGATGTGAACGTTTTGGCATGATATAGCAGTAGGGTGAGACATTTCCAAAACAGAACATATTGCCCCTGTGAGCATTCTGTGTGCTCAAACAATCTTACCAATACAAACAAACCACCCAGAATTATGTTGGTTCTGCTTAATCCATCCCTCTCCGAGGCACTTTATCGTTAGTTAAACCTTAAATTGTGTTTTTAGCCTGGCAGAAGAAGCTGATAGTTCTGGTGCCGGGTTTGGGTTCGGGTTCCTATCTAGACTGCAATCTCCTTGGTGCTCTATCTGAGGAAAACCAGACGCTCTCTCTCTCTCTCTTTCTCTCTCTCTCTCTCTCTCTCTCTCTCTCTCTCTCTCTCTCTCTCTCTCTCTCTCTCTCTCTCTCTCTCTCTCTCTCTCTCTCTCTCTCTCTCTCTCTCTCTCTCTCTCTCTCTCTCTCTCTCTCTCTCTCTCTCTCGTTTATCTACAAGCCTCGCCAGCACAAAGGAAATGACAAGTGAACAATGTTGGCAAATCTTATCAGAAACAATCAAACAGCGAGACACCTCCCAGTAAACATGCTCACACTGGCATGATTAGCCCCATGTATGCTGCCAACATTTGGCCAATGCGCCTTTGCTATTTAACAGGAATTTATTAGATTTTTTCATTAAAAAAAATTATACAACTTAATTAAATGCATCAATTCAGTGGGTCATTTTCCGCAAAACAACTAAGAGCGTCAAAGCGCGAGGCACATCGTCTCTTCTGTTTTGGTGCCCTGGCTACCACGGTGTGAACAGTATGAAGCGAGCCCATGCACATGGACAGATACTGTGTGTGAACAGTCACACACAGAGAGCGAAGTCTTGCATCTCACTCATCTCAATATCTGCAGTGCTGCTCATGGCAAAGTCATTTTGCTGAGTCTACCTTTAAGTTTCTCATATAACATATGCACTTAAGTTTTTTTAAGTGAGATGACTTCCTCATGGGCAGTGTACAATATTTTTCTTTATGTATCCATCACACAACAGAACACTTAAACTGGAATGACACTCCCAAAAAGAACTGTGTGCAAACCACGACCCTAAATATTCTAAAGAGCCCCCGCCTTTAGCTGGGCTTGGTGTGGGCTAGCCCCTGTTGGGCTGGTGTGGGCTAGCCCCTGTTGGGCTTGGTGTGGGCTGGCCCCTGTTGGGCTGGTGTGGGCTGGCCCCTGTTGGGCTGGTGTGGGCTGGCACCTGTTGGGCTGGTGTGGGCTAGCCCCTGTTGGGCTTGGTGTGGGCTAGCCCCTGTTGGGCTGGTGTGGGCTAGCCCCTGTTGGGCTTGGTGTGGGCTAGCCCCTGTTGGGCTTGGTGTGGGCTAGCCCCTGTTGGGCTGGTGTGGGCTAGCCCCTGTTGGGCTTGGTGTGGGCTGGCCCCTGTTGGGCTGGTGTGGGCTGGCCCCTGTTGGGCTTGGTGTGGGCTAGCCCCTGTTGGGCTTGGTGTGGGCTAGCCCCTGTTGGGCTGGTGTGGGCTGGCCCCTGTTGGGCTTGGTGTGGGCTAGCCCCTGTTGGGCTTGGTGTGGGCTAGCCCCTGTTGGGCTGGTGTGGGCTGGCCCCTGTTGGGCTGGTGTGGGCTGGCCCCTGTTGGGCTGGTGTGGGCTGGCCCCTGTTGGGCTGGTGTGGGCTGGCACCTGTTGGGCTGGTGTGGGCTAGCCCCTGTTGGGCTGGTGTGGGCTAGCCCCTGTTGGGCTGGTGTGGGCTAGCCCCTGTTGGGCTGGTGTGGGCTAGCCCCTGTTGGGCTGGTGTGGGCTGGCCCCTGTTGGGCTGGTGTGGGCTAGCCCCTGTTGGGCTGGTGTGGGCTGGCCCCTGTTGGGCTGGTGTGGGCTGGCACCTGTTGGGCTGGTGTGGGCTAGCCCCTGTTGGGCTGGTGTGGGCTGGCCCCTGTTGGGCTGGTGTGGGCTGGCACCTGTTGGGCTGGTGTGGGCTAGCCCCTGTTGTGCTGGTGTGGGCTGGCCCCTGTTGGGCTGGTGTGGGCTGGTGTGTGCTAGCCCCTGTTGGGCTGGTGTGGGCTGGTGTGGGCTGGCACCTGTTGGGCTGGTGTGGGCTGGTGTGTGCTAGCCCGTGCTCACCTTGCTCAACTACCCACATGGGGCCAATGGGGTCATGTTTGCTGGGATGATGCCTATGTGGGACTCGGAGGCGGCAATTTTGGAAAACTGTCAAGCACAATGCAAAAGAAAGCACTTTGTTTGACCTTCCCTGGGCTCTCTTTTCCCCAGTGGAACCTTCAAGAATATTCCCCTGTGGATACAGCTGTCATCAGTTCTGTTGGAATGGAACTGTCCAGCAGGAAACATAATCACACACTGTGACAGATAGTCAGGCATAACGTTTTACACCATTCAACTGAACCCTTTGGGTGACCCATTTAACCGTGGCACAAAGCAGTATACTCCTTTCTCTCCTGAACGTAACTGATGCTTGCAGGGTGTTCTGGTGATTTCCTATCTGGCAGGTTGGTAGAGTAGGTTGTTCGTGGTCAAGTACAGTGTCCATATTAGAATAGCATCTGTCCACAAACTGTCCTAATATGTCCACTATACTCCTGAGAAGGGCTGATTGAAAGCAGGGTTAGCACTGCTTTGCTGTTGCAGTGATAATGTCTAATCTGTTAGGCATTATCATGCACAGTGAACGTAATATTACTCAGATGGGCGTTTGGTACGCAACTCATCGAGTGACTGCGGTAGGAAAGCAGCAGCAGGAGGTGTTCATTGTTTGGGAGACTAAAGCAGAGCGAAACGGTTCTGGTTCAGTAAGAATTGCTTTTTAATTAACACCAAAGGGACTGTCGTGCTGTAGTGAGGGGAAAGGGAAGGGGGCCGAGTGAAGCAATATCCCCTGCTCCTGTCAGTCATACTGACATGCCAAAACAAAAGCCTTCATCATCATCATCATCATCATCTTTATCACGGTCACGGTACTTGTGAATATTGTTGCCACTACTATCATCATTATCATCAACAGCGCTGTCATTCCTATTCTGGTCATTCTTAGTCGTCATCGTTGTCATCATTCTCAGGAGCAGAATTCACGCTTTTACGAGAGACCAAATAGCAAGAAGGAACACCATTCCTCTCATCTTATGACAGTTGACCGGATTCTATCAGATAGTTCTCACCTTTCCTTATTTATACTTAAACCAATACTGCATTTGTAAATCAAGCAACTCCACATAACCTACTTATATCAGCCCTGCAATGAAACAGAATCGAATCAAAGTTCTCGGCCTGACACAGAATGTCTCGTCTGAAATGTTACCATATTCCCTATATAGTGCATACATTTTACTAGGGCCCCACAACACTATAAAGAGTACGCAGACAGAGAATGTCTGTGGGACCATTAATGGGACAAGGAGTTCGATTTGGAATGTCCCAGACTCCACATTTACAGAAAGTTCTATCTCAATCAGTAAATCAGTGGGTCAAATCAACTAGGCTTCTCTGAAAAGAATCTCCACTAAACTCGATATGTTGTCTCTTTCCAGTGCATGATGGTTTTGGGAGCTTTGGAAGTTGGTTCAATGGATCAAGGGCCACGATGGATCTCGGTCGATGTGATTACAGAAATATGTTATGTTCTCCCAACTTCACAGACAGACAGACTCCACACAGTGCGCACAAACACACACACACACACACACACACACATCACCCCACACACAAACACCTTCAAAACAAAGTATGAGTACAAACTAAAATAATAACTCTACCCAGTGCACATAGGGTTGCTTGTTGCTTCTGGTCTTCTAAGAAGGGGGCGTGTGAACTGACACAGACAGACAGAACACGGCGCCCACTACTGAGTGGTCAAGAGAGGAGGGCGGAACACATCAGAACAGGAGCAGGGAATGTGTGTGGGTGTTTGTGCGAGTCTTTCTGAGGTTGGAAGAACGTGTGTGTTTGAGAGAGAGAGAGCCTGTCATCCTCAACTCGATCTCATCGTTTCGATGTATTATAGATGAACATCTATTTTTGACTCGTTCATTTTGTGTGGTTACAGGATAAGAACAGAAACTGAGTCATTGAACACTGGTCACTTTAATAATGTTTACCCACTGTTTTACACACTTTATATGTATATACTGTATTCTAGTCATGGCTCATCCTATATAACTACTGCTGTACACCTTTTCTATTCATATACTGTCCATACTGTCTATACACACCATTATATACATATACATATACACAAACAAATATATATATATATTCTGCACTCTTACATTGCTCAATCTGATATGTCTTTCTTTTGGGGGGGGATTTATGTGTATAGTTTTTTAATTGTTTTATTTTATTACTGAACTGTTGGAGCGAGAAACACGAGCATTTCACTGCACCTGCGACAACCTCTGCACATCTCTGCGCGCGGCCAATAAACTTAGATTTGTCTTGATTCTAAACAACTCAAAGAGTTAAGTTGACAGTAGGTATTAATTCTGAGTGGTTAAAAGGCTAGGGCTATTAGTAGCAAGTATTCTCGCGGCTTGCTAGAGCATTGTGAACTGCGGTGGTAAGCAACGCTCTTCGGCTCCCAACATCACGAGTTGGTGCCCAGTGCTGGGTAATCTTTATTTTTTTTGTGCTGAAGAAGGCATATATCGACGTTCTCAGGACCTTTCCAGACTCCAAAATCGCTGTCTATTTGTGGCGATCGGGCTGGTCTTCCTGTCTATCGAGTGTTGTGTCCCTATATCTGCATCCTTTGAGAAACACTGCAGAGAGGATTTGATGCAATGTTGCTAACAACCAACATTAAACGTTTAGTTTCCATGATCAGAGGAGTGCAACAGTTAGTCTATATAAAACCCATAATAGCCTGAAGCTCATTAAAATCCATTGGAGTGGACAGCACATAGCTCCCCACTCTAATCCCTCCGGGGTGAGAAGCCGACTTTGGATGTCCTCTATTTGTTTAGCTTCTACCTCTTATCTAATCATTACTAAGGACTGACACTGATCGTTTCCTGCTCATCGCTTTTAATCTCTCCACACATTCAAAAGCAGAGGGATTGTATGTTGGGATTGTTCATTAGGGTGCAGCGTTTCAAAAGATTGTGCAACGGAAAACGGATCTTCCCATTTCAGCCTATTATTGCACTTTTGAGTCATGTTAGTTTTGTACGAGCACTCCTATGGCATTATCTAAAGTAAGCAGATTCACTTCACTTTCTATTGGAAGTGAGGGGCTGTTCCAAATTGTCTAGCGGTATATTTATCATTACTGTAAATCCATCATTTATTATTTTGAGAGTATCTCTTGATATCTTTGTCAGAAGGGTAGCATGTGAGTTTAGTAATAATTGCAAATGATTCATTCAAATGAATCATTATTTGACTCCTGGCCGGTTTATATGAGTTTTATTACATTCAGTGCTGACAGAATTATCACAGATTAAAAATGATAGATGTTCACCAGGGGTCAATTCACATGGATGGCTGTGGATTGTGTAATTAATTGTGGAAATGTGGAAACTGATATTGATATAAACTGGGACTGGACTAAATTTACAATATAGAAAAAAATATTGTCACTGCTCAAAAACTGCATGTTATGCCACAGTGAGATAAAGACAGTGAACCTAAGCAAGACAATGGCAAAGCACATATAACACAACATGTCTACCCAATGTGACATGGTTTAACCAATGTGAAAAATTGTGTACAAAAAAGCTAGTGATATTGTTATCGAATGTATAATAAAGCTGTCAACTGTAACTTTGCACATTCATCCAAATTTGTTTGAATTTGCCTGATTTAACCAGTCGACTAATTTCCATCCGCACTCCTAATTGAGTAAAAATATTCAAGATACCATCTGTAGTCAATAGAGATGAATTCCAATTCATCCAACTCTTGATTTGAAAACATTTTATCCACAAAAGAATGCCTGGCACAAACACCTTTTTGGAAAAGCGTGAAAGCACATGAAGGAAAGAGAGTACTCACCTGTGATTGAGACGGTTGGTCGTCCGTCCTCATTTCACCATACTGCACATCACAGGACAACAGGAGTCTGGTTCCTTTCTTATCTCTCATCTCTCGTCATGATGAAGGGACGAGGAGACGCGGAGGTGTGTATCGCTCTAATGAAAGGCACCAATCAAGGTAAACTAAGACAGTCCCCTGTCATCATACACAAAAGGGTGGATGGGTAACAAAAGGGAGGTGGTCGGGGGGAAAGGCAGGGTTGGGCATTGTGATGCTAATACTGACACTTGTCTCTCACTTTCATCCCTCTGTTAAAGACACCTTTGCTACATCCCTGACTCTATCAGCTTGATTCTACCAGAGGATGGGAACGACTCACATACTGTGCAAGACTACTACCCACAAGACTATATTAGCCCGCAGAGATAAAGCCAAGGCATTAGCTCTGGGAGCCAATGCAAGTCTTCAGGTCTCAGGCAAGGTTACTCTTCACTTGAGTGTGGTTCCAAACCACCCTGTTACATGTGCATAAGTGCATAGTGGGTGACTACCTGAGTATCTGATAGGTACCTACCATCCCTGCTGTCCTCCCACCACTAGACAAGGGCTGTGTTCCAAATAGCACCATAATACCTATATAGTGCACTACCTTTGACTATGGCCCGGGTCAAAAACAGTGCACTATTTAGGCAACAGGGTGCCTTTGGTACGCAGCCTGGATCTCATGCTCTTCTTTCATCTCCCCAGTAACGCATTAAAGTGGAGCCAATTTCCCCACCCCTATTCAACATACCTGGGTTCTCTAGCTCAGCCAGGGATGGGGACCGCTTTCTGTCTCAAGTGTAGCATGGTGGATGTATTTGAATGAATTAACCATGCTGGGAGTTTTTTAATTAAGCTGGGATAAAAGGCCTTGTTCGCTTGCCCAACTAGTGTTTTTTCAGACCAGTCATTCATATGTGTAATGAGAGTGTTTCCCTCTGCAGCGGAGAGGGGAGGAAAGGTGAGGAAGAGAGGAGCAACGGTCGGCGGGCACATCTGTTGCTTTTGAAAAGGAAGGACGTGGTTGGATTCTTAGGCGATTTGTTATGTTCACTCAAGGGGGTTTAATTGGCCTGGCTGTTTAATCGAGAACATGATCACGCATATTATTACAGGAAGAGGCAGCATGAGGGTTATGGTGGGGAAGAATATGTTTTAATGTTGTCAATGTGCAACTGATGTAACAGAGGCGAGTCGGTGGAGTAAACCATGCTAAAGTAACCTTATCTTGCTTTGGCTAAAAGGCTTATATGCTCTACTGATTAGTTGTGTCCCTCAAGATGGGGCCTTTCTCACAACAATGGCACCTAATTGTTTCTGTGAGTCCCAGAAGAAACACTCACGGCCAATCACAAAATCCTCTCAACCCTTATCCCCAAAAAACTGCCCCAAAATGACCTCTAATTGTTAAAGGGCTATCAGTTGTCTGCCACAAGAGATTGATGGCTTACAGTGGAGTCGGATGGCTCGCTCCAGACCTGGGATCAAATAGTATCTGTTTTCTTCCAAACACTTTGAATATTTGATTGAAACTGCCTAGAGTGCAGGATGGGAAAGGACTTTCAATCAAACTCTCATGAAGGAAAACAAGTATGATTTGAATCCAGGTCTAATTGTCTCTGACTGTTACTCTGGGCAGGGCCAGGGCACCGTGACTCAGACTAACATATGGAATTGTTTTAAGATGGTCATACCAAGGATCATTTAGATATTTGATTTTGAATTAAGGTATCAAAAATATATTTAAAAATGATTGGATGAAAAATTTAATTTGGCATTTCTGTTTCACTATGTCATGACTCTCGCTCCTGGGTGAGGATCAAAGATAGCCCCCTCCCTCTCTCTCTCCCACCAGGGAGGAAGAGGGGGAGTGGGGCCGGTTCTTTGACTTCAACGACCGGTCGTAAACTTTCTCTCTCTTGCACTGCAGTATAGAGAAGTCAAAAATCATTTGTGTGTAGAGAGAGACTCTTGCCAAAACCTCAAACCTCAAAAGATTGGACATGGGAACATTAGTTTTCAAATCCAAACGTCTGGATCCCCAGCAGGATTCCAAACAATACATCCTGTCAAAAGTGTATTGTTTTGTGATATCATTACGACGGTATAACTAAATAACTGTAACTCTACAACTGTATACGTCCCAGATATATGATTCACATCTAAATGTTGTAAAACTTATGTGATTAAATATGAAACAATTTGTGTGAACATTAAATGTGATTTTAGCCTTCTAGAGGAGAATTGTTTTTCATGTAAGCTTTTGCCGAGTCAGTGACCACGCCCACGTGAGGCATTGTGACAACGTGATGGAACCGCCCTTCAAGGTGAGTGCATAAAATGACTGCTAACGAAATTTTCATTAGACCAGAAAGCATGGAGCGGTGGCTACACGTTGAAATGGTTTAAAACTACAAGGCCAGAAAGCGTGGAGTGGTGGCTACACGTTGAAATTGTTTAAAACATAAAGACCAGTTATATGTGCAGCGTGAGCTGAATACATTGAAATGGTTTAAAACTACCAGACCAGAAAATGGTAAGACTCAAACTCTCGAGTGACGAAGATAAAGACTACATCAGAACCTTCAGTCTGCAGCTGTTTACCGCGTGTGTACCTTTGAAGGATCTAGTGTAATGAACTACTACAACTGAGGACATTGTGACCTCTGGTGGACAACCAGAGACTTACATCGAACTACTCACCATTGACGGACGAGTGGTTTCAACAGAGAGATGGCAAAGGAATACACACGTAAATATGTGTTGCATTTCTTTTCGAATGAGCAGTCGTTCATGTTCATTTTTCATGAGCATAGCTTCCACATGTATGTACCAGCCCACTCTCTTTGTCTCTCCCACTCTCTTTATCTTACCCCTCCCCTTCCATTGTGTAAAAAGCCGTCATATCAAGGTAGTCCACTAGGGACTTTTCATTGCATTATGTTAGTAGTCAATTCAACGTATACCGTGTGTGTGTATGTGTGTGTGTGTGTTTATGCATTTCTGTCTGATTATTTACTTAGTTAAAAAATAAATAATTAAGCCAATTTGTGTATAGCTGAATCATCATTTAGACTAGGGTTCTTGCAGGTCTCGAAGAATTTTGCGACGTTCAGAATGAGACTGCTATGAGGTAATAACGATTAATGGATGACAGGTATGATAACGATATCGATATATTCTTGAGTTCATTCGAGAAACGGTAACTCATTAAACAAACTTTTTCTGCGGTGCCCCGAGTTAAGTGTTACATTATGAATTGATACATGTAATAATTATACATAGTTAATTGATTTGATAAAATAGCCATCGTCACATTAATCACATCACAACAACTACATGGAACAACAGATAATCCCCCCAAAAAATCGAAATGAAGTTTGTTCTGGAGTGTCTGTCCTATATCTGCGAGATATAAGAAATATCAGGATTATTTATCTCATTATTTTAGGCACTAAACTATCTCCATGCATGCGTTCATATTTTTTTTTACTGGTATTGGGACCTTCAGACGTGTCTTGTGAGGGTTGTGGAGAACACCATCATGTTCGTGAGCGTCTCAGACTGACTCCGACAGAGGGGTCATATTAGTGTGTAGCCCAAACCGTTCGGACAGAAGTTGGCAGAAGAGGCTGCACCGACTTCATACGAGTCTTGTGAGGCTTGTCAAACCCATCTCAGCCCTGTGCATAATTATACTTTCATATCCTATTTCACTGCTATTGCTATGGAGACCCATTCAATATTCATGAGTTTGTATATTGAGGATCAATTCATCCTCATCTGCGTTCCTTTAATGAAGTCGGGATGCTTTCAAATAGACATTTGTGTGTATTAAAACGCAATCTTTTAATACAGTGCTGCATGCAGACTAAGCCGCAGTCGTTCCTTTGACACACTTCCATAATATCCAATCATATAAAATGTGACACATTTCCTAACTGCTAAAGGTCTTCCATGTACTTAATTATTAATAGTTTTATTAGGACTGTGTCCCAAATGGCACCCTATTCACTACATGGTGCACTTTTGACCATAGCCCTATGGATATGTAGGGAATAATGTGCCATTTCGGAAGGACACTAGATGTACTGTACCACCCGACACCTAATGCATATGAAATGTCAACTCCACAGACTAAAAACCTGTATTGAATCAAGGATAGCAGAAGACTGGTCCTCGTCTCTAAACAACAATAGTTGGTGCAATAATGTTCCCTATTAACATACTGTATATATTCTTAAGAACACACATCAAAGAACACACATTAAAGGGGGTAAATGTTTAATAAAGGTTCATGTTCAATAAAACATTTATCAAAAATATTTTTGGGGAACTGTTAAATAAAGGTTTGAGACCTGACCAGACCATAACAGAAAACTGTCCAAGTGAGCCACCTTTAAATAGTCACACTGAGTGTGAACGTATTGCTTTAAGAAATACAAAGCCTGGCATTTTAGATCAATAAAAGAACCTTAGACTATGACACACTAGGATCACCTTTTCAATGGACAATCTTCAAGCATGCAGAGCAACCTTTAAAGCCATCTGTTATGAGTCATTTTTGTAAGGGTTTTAACCTTTATCTGTCTCTCTTTGTCCCTCCTCCCTCACTAAAAGGTGCACCCTTTGGGGTACCCAGGACCGAGTTTGGGAAACGCTGACTTAGGAGTTTAGTTGCATCAGTAGGACTATGTCTGCGTTCCAAATGGCACTATATTCCCTATATAATGCACTACTTTTGATTCCTTATATAGTGCTTACAATTTATAGGCTGAGGTAATAGGGTGCCATTTGGAAAGCGGCCCATTTCAGGGAAGGCAATCACAGGAAGGAAGACCAGGAAGTAAAAGTTTACGAGTCATTTTCCCTTTAGAAATGGTCTATGGACGTCACATAGCAGCTTTCATGATCTTAACTTGCTATATTAATCAATGTAGCATCCAGCTGCTATCCAAACGCAAGCCAAATCTAGTGTAAAACTGAACGTTTCACAGTGCATGCCATTTCTAATTGTTGTTTTCCCGGTATGCACTCTCTAACTATTGGCAAGCTCAAAACCTCCTGGCTGATCTGTTTACATTTCTCCTTGATCTTCTTTAATAAATTGACGAATTTTGTTGTCAGTCACCCGTTTCCTGGGAAATCACGAGTCTTGAAAGGTGATGCATGGTCAGATGAAACCACGTTGACAGAAACCAAAATAACATGGGACAGGCCCAAAGTCCTTGATTTTGTTTTGCCGCATAGAAACCAGCAGCGAAGGCCAAGAGAGAAGAATGCTGCATCAAAAGAAGTTCATTTCAATAACTGTAATTGGAAACAACATTAAGATCCAATCTTTGAAGCCATTTCAAGGCGATAATTAAGAGACTGCACTCTCCAGAGCTTTTAGTTGTGGCCCTAATGACCAAGCTGGTCCTAGGTAGATACTTGATAGAAGAGTAGGGGAGTGAGCGTGTGTGTGTGTGTGTGTGTGTGTGTGTGTGTGTGTGTGTGTGTGTGTGTGTGTGTGTGTGTGTGTGTGTGTGTGTGTGTGTGTGTGTGTGTGTGTGTGTGTGTGTGTGTGTGTGTGTGTGTGTGTGTGGACGTGTTTAACTATTCTTGTGGGGACCAGAATTCCCTACAAGAATAGTAAACGAACAAAAAGTTGACCAGCTTAGGACATTTTGTTAGTCCCCACAAGGTCAAATGCTATTTCTAGGGGGTTTAGGGTTAAGGTTAGAATTAGTGTTAGGGTTAGAATTAAGTTAAATATTAAGGTTAGGAGCTAGGGTTAGTTGTAGGGTTAGGGTTAGGAGCTAGGGTTAGGGTTAGGGTTAGGATAAAGTTTAGGTTTTTGGGTTAGGGTTAGGGGTTAGGGAAAATAGGATTTTGAATGGGACTGAATTGTATGTCCCCACAAGGTTAGCTGTACAAGACTGTGTGTGTGTGTGTGTGTGTGTGTGTGTGTGTGTGTGTGTGTGTGTGTGTGTGTGTGTGTGTGTGTGTGTGTGTGTGTGTGTGTGTGTGTGTGTGTGTGTGTGTGTGTGTGTGTGTGTGTGTGTGTGTGTGTGTGTGTGTGTGTGTGCGCTTTCGGTCAATGGCCTGAATGGCCTGTTATTGTCAAGTCTAATTTAGTCCTAACGATTGATCTCTCCTTAACGATCTGCCACTGAGTCAAAACAATGATAAACAATGTTTTCCGTTAAAATGTGCTGACACAGGCTGCACCCGTTTAGGAAGTGAACTAAGCTGAACTAGCTTATCTCTCTGGCACAGAGTGAAATTACCATTATCACTGCTCAATAGAAAAGCTCCATTAGTTGCGTAATCTATCCAAATTGGTTCTTAACAAAGAAATGTTGTGAGAAATGTAGTGGATCACATAATATAACAGATATGTTCCACTCTACTAGAGTCTCACACATCAATCATTTGTGAAACAATATATATATATATATACAGTATATTTAAATTAATGATCATGCCCTTGGAAAGTATTGTGAACACACAAAGCAATGAGCGTGATTGTATTTTTTTGTGATTACATAAGATTTAAAAAAGATATACTGTATATCTAAAAAAAATGTAGAAATATATAACACCTCTAGTGAATAGAGTTGGCTCTTTAAAGGTGAACCAATAAATAAGAAGCCATAAAAAAAACCTAAAGGTAGAGAAAATGCTGTACATTACACAACATCCAAGAATCAGAATGGTGATAGCTTTGATATTTTGATATTACATCGGTTTTTCAAAGAATAAGCATTTGCTCAGTGATCCTTGACATTGCACTCAAACTAAAATTGCAACCACACAAAAATTATGGAAATAAGCTACAGTACATACAAATACAGTTGAAGTCGGAAGTTTACATACACCTTAGCCAAATACATTTAAACTCAGTTTTTCACAATTCCTGACATTTAATCCTAGTAAAAATTCCCTGTTTAGGATCACCATTTTATTTTAAGAATGTGAAATGTCAGAATAATAGTAGAGAGAATGATTTATTTCAGCTTTCATTTCTTTCATCACATTCCCAGTGGGTCAGAAGTTTACATACACTCAATTCGTATTTGGTAGCATTGCCTTTAAATTGTTTAACTTGGGTCAAATGTTTTGGGTAGCCTTCCACAAGCTTCCCACAATAAGTTGGGTGAATTTTGTCCCATTCCTCCTAACAGAGCTGGTGTAACTGAGTCAGGTTTGTAGGCCTCTGCTCGCACACGCTTTTTCAGTTCTACCCACACATTTTCTATAGGATTGAGGTCAGGGCTTTGTGATGGCCACTCCAATACCTTGACTTTGTTGTCCTTAAGCCATTTTGCCACAACTTTGGAAGTATGCTTGGGGTCATTGTCCATTTGTAAGACCCATTTGCGACCAACCTTTAACTTCCTGACTGATGTCTTGAGATGTTGCTTCAATATATCCACATCATTTTTCTTCGTCATATGCCATCTATTTTGTGAACTGCACCAGTCCCTCCTGCAGCAAAGCACCCCCACAACATGATGCTGCCACCCCCGTGCTTCACGGTTGGGATGGTGTTCTTCGGCTTGCAAGGCTCCCTCTTTTTCCTCCAAACATGACGATGCTCATTATGGCCAAACAATTAGATTTTTGTTTCATCAGACCAGAGGACATTTCTCCAAAAAGTGTGATCTTTGTCCCCATGTGCAGTTGCAAACCGTAGTCTGGCTTTTTTATGGTGGTTTTGGAGCATAGGCTTCATCCTTGCTGAGCGGCCTTTCAGGTTAGGTCGATATAGGACTTGTTTAACTGTGGAAATAGATACTTTTGTATCTGTTTCCTCCAGCATCTTCACAAGGTCCTTTGCTGTTGTTCTGGGATTGATTTGCACTTTTCGCACCAAAGTACGTTCATTTCTAGGAGACAGAACACGTCTCCTTCCTGATCAGTATGATGGCTGCTTGGTCCCATGGTGTTTATACTTGAGTACTATTGTTTGTACAGATGAACGTGGTACCTTCAGGCGTTTGGAAATTGCTCCCAAGGATGAACCAGACTTGTGGAGGTCTACAATTTTTCTCTGAGGTCTTGGCTGATTTCTTTTGGTTTTACCATGATGTCAAGCAGAGGCACTGAGTTTGAAGGAAGGCCTTGAAATACATCCACAAGTACACCTCCAATTGACTCAAATTATGTAAATTAGCCTATCCGAAGCTTCTAAAGCCATGACATAATTTTCTTGAATTTTCCAAGCTGTTTAAAGGCACAGTCAACTTAGTGTATGTAAACTTCTGACCCACTGGAATTGCGATACAGTGAATTATAAGTGAAATAATCTGTCTGTGAACAATTGTTGGAAAAATGACTTGTGTCATGCACAAAGTAGATGTCCTAACCAACTTGCCAAAACTATAGTTTGTTAACAAGACCTTTGTGGAGTGGTTGAAAAACAAGTTTTAATGACTCCAACCTAAGTGTATGTAAACTTCCGACATCAACTGTATATCAGATTTTATTTTTTAAGATTTGATCTTTACTTCTGAGAGACGGACTAAATCAAATTACAGAAAACATAACATTTTCATTGGTCTTCTCCCAAAAGCCAGAATGTCCTCACAAGCCCCTTCCCCTGCAATAAAACAAAGAGAGGGAACATTTTTAGTGGACAAACTTAGAAATTGCCTTCAATATAAAAAGCTGTCAAAAGCAGCCAAACGTATTTTTATCCCATGCCCCAGCTGTGGCCAATCAACTAAAATGGCCGCAACTTTACAAAAATGTTGCATACTTGGTATGCTTTTGTGTATCCTCCTTAATAGATACAAATGAGTGGAGATAGGGGTCATACAAAAAGCAGTAACCCATTTGTTTCATTTTGATTTATCTTCTTCTCCATCTACAGAATGATCTGCAAAGTCCTGGCGGAATTGGTCTACTTGTATATGCTTTGTTAGCCTGAACCAGTGCACATACCTAAAGCCATCTCACCAAGCTATAAGGGAAACATATTTGCATCAGGTTACTACATCAGAGTTTTTAGAATTGTCTCCTCTCACTTGGACACATCCCCAGGTTATATCACTAATGATATAAGATAAGGTATGATAAGATGTACTTTAATGTCCATTAACTCACAGGAAATGTGTCTTTATGCTCACAAGTAAGTCACAACCTAAAAAGACAACCCCTTCTTTTTGAAACCATGATTTCATTTAGCTGATGTCAGAGATGGTGGTTTAGAGGTAGGCCTAAGTGCAGGATGCTGTGGGTGTGTAAGTGAAGAGTGTCCCTCTATGATATTTATGTGTGTAAAGAGCTCCTGTACCTTCATGTGGATGTCTCCTCTCAGCTCACAGCGGAACGTCCTAAATGTGTCCAGGAGAGCTTTAGTGGAGCTGCTCACATGGATCTTCAATGCTGAAGAGGACAGTAAACACAAACACTGACGATGACCTTACAGCCATAATGTTTCTTTTACTCTTGTTGCCTCTGAAATTAATAAATAGCATCAAATATCCACTCTCTTTTTGGAGTGCCGACCCTCTACACGGAATCTTAGGTTTTGATTTTGGTAAACGCACCGATTCGGAATGCAGTGGTTTCAAGAACCTTTGAGAACCGCAGAGCCATAATGAATACTGAAGAGAATGGTTGGTGGTAGGAGGAGTGCTACTTACTGTAGCATGGAGGGTTCATTATCAGAGTATTAGGAAGGGTGCACTTTGGATGAAAGGCAATAAAATAAAAATGATATTCCTTTTTGGCAATAAAATATACAGTATATATTTCATTCGAGGCAGTGAAGGCACTCCAGCTTTAACTCCTAAAAGCCTTTATTTGTATGTGATTTGCATATTTTTCTTGTAGACATTTTGAAGGAAGGGAGACATTTTGGACGGTATAGAAAGTAGTGACGTGAGCTTACGTGAGCCGTGCGACTCCATCCGCGAGGCCGTGTTAACTGTGTCTCCGAACAAACAGAACCGGGGCATCTTCAGTCCCACTACACCAGCCACACATGGACCTGAGAGACAGATTTTAAAAGCCAAAACAGGGTGTGCTGACGACGAACAGTTAGAAGCGGTTGGCCGTCCTATCGCCTCTGACCACAAGACATCAGCCGCCGTTTCCTGTTCATTTCCCAACGATTCTACATGACGAATCGGCACACTTCATCGAAACCCAGCAGATGATCTACTGCGGATGGCCGTTAAGGTGTTTCTTGTCCTTAAGACTACAGTTTATCTTAGTTTAGGATAGGCTTTGTACCTGAGTGGAGTCCAATGCGGACTTTGAGTTGCTGCTGGGGCACGTGTGGACTGTTGTACTGTCTCATGCCCCGCACCACTGCCAGAGACATGCGGGCGATCTCCTTCGCATGGTCGTCCCCGTTTCTAATGGGCAGGCCAGATACCACCATGTACGCGTCGCCAATGGTCTCCACCTGAAAAAGGGGATGGTAAAGGTCATCCATTTTGTTGGTACAGTAGTCCATGTTGATCCCACTCAGATCAAGGAGATAAGATCATTTTATTGTCACAAAATGACAATTAGACATCAGCGCTCTGGCGTACAGGGTAAAAGGGTTAAAACAGACATATTACATGCATACAACATTACACACATTGAACAGTACATTTACAATCTATACAGCACAGGAGGCTGATGAGGGGAGAACGGCTCCCAATAATGGCCGGAACGGAGCTATGGAATGGCATCAAACACATGGAAACCATATAACAAGCAATATAGATGTAGGATCTTAATTTGAGCAAATGTGAATTAATATGTGGATTATAATTAATGGACATTTTTGTAGGGGTTGATACATTTTTCATTAGGGGAAATCAAGTCTGAAATTTCAAAGTGGAAATGCAAACTTTAGAAGCCCTTTCAAATACACAACAAGTTTGCATTTCCTGCTTTGCTGGAACATTCTCAGCAACAAAATAGTGATCAAATTAAGATCCTACATCTGTAGATTGTTGGTCTACCTTGTAAACATCGTGGTGGTCGATGATATTGTCAAAGTACGTGTACAGGTCATTCAGCACATTCACCACCTAAAGGGAAAGAAACTTTCAGCATTGAGGAATTTTTCGGTCTCATCCCACATGCATGGACACAGACGTAAGATCTTAATTTGAGCCAGTTCGCTACAGCAGGAAAATAATCCCACAGCAACCAGAAATGTGAATTATTATGCGTATTATAATTAATAGACATAATTGTAGGGGTTGATTACATACTTCAGTAGCCTTTTTAAACCTCAAATACACTACAAGTTTTACATTTCCTGTTCTTCCGCAACAGGGTGATCAAATTAAGATCCTATATATGCATACACACACACACACACACACACAGCGGCGTGTATTCATGGTTGCCAAGGGAAGCCATGCTTCCTCAAAAAATGTATCAATAAAAATGTATTAATAATAATTTCTCTTTCATCTCTCTGTGTTTTCATAATTTTCATTTGGCCTCCCTTGAGAAAAAAATATATAAAATAATTAGCCAATCAGCATTGAGCTGAGCTCAACTGTGGGTTGTCCTGGCACAGCAAATCGCCCCCCAAGAGAGGTCAGTTTGGATTTGGCTTCACACCAATCAAATCACATCCGAAGCAAAACATCATAATTGTCAGAAAAACTTGTCTGTTTCTGGTCTGCTTGTGTTGATGTCCTGCAGTAGCTAGCTTGCTAAATCGGCCTATTCCTAAGCCATGGATTGAGATGTGGATTTGGCCTTGTGGTTTTGACTTCATTCTCTGTCCAGGCCAATGATTATGACAGAGATTCTGATCTAACCATAAATTCATATATTGTGCCACTGGCCTGAGATTATTGAAGTTAAATATGTACAGTGGCAAGAAAAAGTATGTGAACCCTTTGAAATTACCTGTATTTCTGTATACATTGGTCATCATATTTGATCTGATCTTCATCTAAGTCACAACAAAATACAAACATAGTGTGTTTAAACTAATAACACACAAATTATTGTATTTTTCTTTTCTATATTGAATACATCATTTAAACATTCACAGTGTAGGTTGGGAAAAGTATGTGAAAACCTAGGCTAAGGACTTCTCCAAAAGCTAATTGGAGTCAGGAGTCAGCTAACCTGGAGTCCAATCAATGAGACGAGATTGGAGATGTTGGTTAGAGCTACCTTGCTCCATAAAAAACTCACAAAATTTGAGTTTGCTATTCACAAGAAGCATTGCCTGATGTGAATCATGCCTCGAACAAAAGAGATCTTAGAAGACCTAAGATTAGGAATTGTTGACTTGCATAAAGCTGAAAAGTGTTACAAAATTATCTTTAAAAGCCTTGATGTTCATCAGTCCACGGTAAGACGAATTGTCTATAAATGGAGAAAGTTCAGCACTGTTCAGCACTGTTCAGCACTGAGCACAGCGCAGAATGCTCAATGAGGTTAAGAAGAATCCTAGAGTGTCAGCTAAAGACTTACAGAAATCTCTGGAACATGCTAACATCTCTGTTGATGGGTCCACGATACGTAAAACATTAAAAAAGAACGGGGTTCATGGGAGGACACCATGGAAGAAGCCACTGCTGTCCAAAAGAAACATTGCTACTGGCAACATATTCTGTGGACAGATGAAACTACAGTTGAGTTGTTTAGAAGGAACACACAACACTGTGTGGAGAGAAAAAAAGGCACAGCACACCAACATCAAAACCTCATCCCAACTGTAAAGTATGGTGGAGGGAGCATCATGGTTTGGGGCTGCTTTACTGCCTCAGGGCCTGGACAGCTTGCTATCATCGACGGAAAAATGAATTCCCAAGTTTAGCAAGACGTTTTGCAGGAGGATGTTAGGCTATCTGTCCGCCAATTAAAGCCCAACAGAAGTTGGGTGATGCAACAAGACAACGTCCCAAAACACAGAAGTAAATCAACAACAGAATGGCTTCAATAGAAGAAAATACACCTTCTGGAGTGGCCCAGTCAGAGTCCTGACCTCAACCCGATTGAGATTATGTGTCATGACCTCAAGAGAGCAGTTCACACCAGACATCCCAAGAATATTGCTGAACTGAAACAGTTTTGTAAAGAGGAATGGTCCAAAATTCCTTCTGACCGTTGTGCAGGTCTGATCCGCAACTACAGAAAACGTTTGGTTGAGGTTAACCAGTTATTAAATCCAAGGGTTCACATACTTTTTCCACACTGCACTGTGAATGTTTACACCTTGTGTTCAATAAAGACAAAAAAAACTATTGTTTGTGTGTTATTAGTTCAAGCAGACTGCCTAGTAGGGTCACTAGCTAGTTAACTTAGCTGGTTGATTGTTGCCCATGCGAGTAAGTTAGGCTAGCAGGCATTTTATCTAGGTAGCCTATGAAAACTAAAAGTAAAATCATACTGTACGACAGAACCATAGACCGTTTTGCCAACATTAAAGAAAGGAGGATGGCATTGGCGTTCAACTAGTCTACAGGTAGGTGAGTCAATAAAAATGGTTTTACTTGCGCACGCCAGCACACACACACACACACACACACACAGAGAGAGAGAGAAATCAGTACCATGGACAGCCAAGTGATATTTAGCAACACTAATTGGACTAAATTGTTTTTGGGATCATTAAGTTTTGTTTTCAACATATTAAACTAAGCATATATAGCCTTGTCGATTTGATGATGTTTAAATGTTTAAGTGTGAATAGTGCTGGAATAGCAGAGGCAGTGCTCCTGTTGTCTTTGTGCTGACTTGCGGTAACTCCAGCAGGCATACAGTGCCTTTCAGAAAGTATTCAGACCCCTAGACTTTTCTACATTTTGTTATGTTATAGCCTTATTCTAAAATAGATTGAATAGTTTTTTCCCATCATCAATCTACACATAACACCCCATTATGAAAAAAAAGCAAACAGGTTTTTAGAAATGTTTGCTAATTTATAATTCAAACTCTTTCCTCAGCACTTTGAAGCACCTTTGGCAGCGACTACAGCCTTGAGTCTTCTTGGGTATGATGCTACAAGCTTGGCACACCTGTATTTGTGGAGTTTCTCCCATTCTTCTCTATGGATCCTCTCAAGCTCTGTCAGGTTGGATTGGGAGAGTTGCTGCACAGCTATTTCCAGGTCTCTCCAGAGATGTTCGATCGGGTTCAAGTCCGGGCTCTGGCTGGGCCACTCAAGGACATTCAGAGACTTGTCCCGAAGCCACTCCTGCGTTGTCTTGGCTGTGTGCTTAGGGTCGTTTTCCTGTTGGAAGGTGAACCTTCGCCCCAGTCTGAGGTCCTGAGCACTCAGGAACAGGTTTTCATCAATGATCTCTCTGTACTTTGCTCCATACATCTTTCCCTTGATCCTGACTAGTCTCCCAGTCCCTGCCGCTGAAAAATATCCACATAGCATGATGCTGTCACCACCATGCTTCACCGTAGTAACAGACTTGATGCTTGGCATTCAGGCCAAAGAGTTCAATCTTGGTTTCATCAGACCAGAGAATCATGTTTTTAGGTGCCTTTTGGCAAACTCCAAGTGGGCTGTCAGGTGCCTTTTACTGAGGAGTGGCTTCCGTCTGGCCACTCTACCATAAAGGCCTGATTGGTGGAATGGTGCAGAGATGGTTGTCCTTCTGGAAGGTTTTCCCATCTCCACAGAGGAACTCTAGAGCTCCATCGGGTTCTTAGTCACCTCCCTGACCAAAGCCCTTCTTCCTCGATTGTTCATAGGGAAGCTCCTGTCTCGGAGCTCCTGTCTCGGAGCTCTACCCACAATTCCTTCGACTTCATGGCTTGGTTTTTGCTGTGATATGCACTGACAACTGTGGTACCTTTTATAGACAGTTGTGCTCCTTTCCAAATCATCTCTAATCAATTGAATTTAACACAGGTGGACTCCAATCAACTTGTAGGAACATCTCAAGGATGATCGATGGAAACAGGTTGCACCTGAGCTCAATTTCGAGTCGCATAGCAAAGGCTCTTAATATTTATGTAAATAATGTATTTCTGTTAAAAAATAAATTTAAAAAATTGCTTTGTCATTATGGGGTATTGTGTGTAGATTGCTGACATGTATATATTTTTTTAATCCATTTTAGAATACGCCTGTAACATAACAAAGGCACTGTAAATCAGTAGTTGTTTAGTAAACTGTCGAAAACATGAACTTGCTTGGCCATGTTACAGGTCATATAACTGTTCGTTACATGCAATATTTGCTTGGTGGACTTCACCGGACAGATGTTGCTCTCCAGTTTTGTGACCTATCTGCAGTTGAATTTATTCCTCCACTGTGTGACCGTTCTCTTTTTGTTGTCACGGCCTTATTGTATATCACGGTGGCATATGAACTAAATGGGTTATAGAGCAAACGGCACAAATACCACAACATAGGTTGTAATATGGCTTTTTTTTACTGGCTTGGCTTCCCCATAGATTTTACCTCAGCACCGCTACTGCACACACACACACAAATATACACGGAGGTGACAAACATTTTCCGCTGAGATGCAGCTGTGTGTGTTACATCCAGAAATAGCATGCGTCTACGCGTCAGTTCCACTCTGTGTTTGAGTCGGACACCTTAGGTTACAAGTGACTGACCCAGTAATAGCACCAGCCCCCAGGGGACATATCAATACACTGTCTGTCTGTATCCCTTTTACCATAGTATGCTACAGTATCGTTTAACTACAGCCAATGCCTGCGTCCCAAATGGCACCATATTCTCTAGTGAGTGTACTACTTTTGACGAGTGTCCATAGGGTTCTGGTCAAAAGTATGGCAATAGATGGGATGTTTGAGATGCAGACAGTATGTGCATCTATGCAGACACTACTGAGAAGAGCTAAGCATAGATGCCGGATTCGGAACTGTGTGGGAAAGGACATTGTGAGAAGAAAATGTCCCAGTCAGCACAGTACCATTCGGGTCGGTCAATAGTGTGAAAAGGGTACTAATCTTTCATGCAGAAAGCTACAGAAAAACTAGCTTAATGTGAGGAAGGATGTATCCTGTTCCAGCTGCTGTTCAAATAAAAGAGAACAGTGTTTCTGCAATGTCTTCGATGTGTTACGAATCTCTTTTGATGTCGTATAAATGTGTTACGAATGCATTTTAATGTTATGAACGTCTTACAATGTGCTATGAATGCCCTATGAATGTGTTTTTAATGTATTATGAATGTCTTATGATGTGTTTTGATGTCCGTTTCAGAATACGCTCCCTCCCAGACCTCTCTCCAATGCGAAAGACACACGCTTGCCACAAAAACTGCAGCTCCACTTTTGAGTACTTGGACTTTGGGTTGAACACTTACTGACACTTAACTTCTTATGACTGGGGGCAGTATTGAGTAGCTTGGATGAATAAGGTGCCCAGAGGTGCCCAGAGTAAACTGCCTGCTCCTCAGTCCCAGTTGCTAATATATGCATATTATTAGTATATTTGGATAGAAAACACTCTGAAGTTTCTAAACTGTTTGAATGATGTCTGTGAGTATAACAGAACTCATATGGCAGGCAAAAACCTGAGAAAAAATCCAACCAGGAAGTGGGAAATCTGAGGTTGGTCGATTTTCAACTCAGTCCTTATTGAAGATACAGTGGGATATTGGTAATGTTGCACTTCCTAAGGCTTCCACTAGATGTCAACCATCTTTAGAAACTTGTTTGAGGCTTCTACTGTAAAGGGGGGCTGAATGAGAGGGGTTTGAGTCAGAGGTCTGGCAGAGTGCCAGGAGCTGGTCACGCGCATTCACATGAGAGGTAGCTCCCGTTCCATTTGCTTTTTCTGAAGACAAAGGAATTCTCCGGTTGGAACATTATTGAAGATTTATGTTAAAAACATCCTAAAGATTGATTCTATACATCGTTTGACATGTTTCTAGGGACTGTAACGGAACTTTTTGACATTTCGTCTGCAACTAGTGAACGCGCTTCGTGAGTTTTGATTTGTTTACCAAACGCGCTAACAAAAGTAGCTATTTGGACATAAATGATGGACATTATCGAACAAATCAAACATTTATTGTGGAACTGCGATTCCTGGGAGTGCATTCTGATGAAGATCATCAAAGGTAAGTGAATATTTATAATGTTATTTCTGACTTCTGTTGACTGCACAATATGGCGGATATCTTTTTGTCTTGATTGGGATCTGAGCGGCGTCCTCAGATTATTGCATGGTTTGCTTTTTCCGTAAAGCTTTTTTGAAATCTGACACAACGGTTGCATTAACCTTTCTGGACCACCCATTCCGGATCCGGGATAAATGTCATCAGAAACGCTGACTAGCATAGCCTAGCCTAGCACGAACGGTACATAATAAAATATAATTTCATGAAATCACAAGTGCAATATTGCAAAACACAGCTTAGCCTTTTGTTAATCCATCTGTCGTCTCAGATTTTGAAATTATGCTTTACAGCGCAAGCAATACTTGCATTTGTGTAAATTTATCGATCGCTCGACAAAACAATAAGAACACCTAGCGTCAGGTAACTTGGTCACGAAAATCAGAAAAGCAATCAAATTAATCGTTTACCTTTGATGATCTTCGGATGGTTTCACTCACGAGACTCCCAGTTAGACAGCAAATGTTCCTTTTGTTCCATAAAGATATTTTTTATATACAAATACCTCCGTTTGTTTGCTGCGTTATGCCCAGGAATCCACCGGAAAGAGCGTTCGCGACAACGCCGGAAAAATTTCCAAATTATATCCATAATGTCCACAGAAACATGTCCAACGTTGTTTATAATCCATCTTCAGGGTGTTTTTCAAATATCTATTCGATAATATATCAACCGGGACAGTTGGCTTTTCACTAGGACCGAGAGAAACAATGGCTGCCTTTCACTTTTGCGCAAAAATCACTCGGAGAGCCCCCACCTATCCACTTACGCAATGTGGTCGTTCACGCTCATCCTTCAAAATAAAAGCCTGAAACTATGTCTAAAGGCTGTTGACACCTTAGGGAAGACATAGAAAAAGAAGTCTGGTTGATATCCCTTTATATGGGCAATAGGGATGCATGGGAACAGAGAGGTCTCAAAAACAGGGCCACTTCCTGGTTGGATTTTCCTCAGGTTTTAGCCTGCAATATCAGTTCTGTTTAACTCACAGACAAAAAAATTACAGTTTTCGAAACTTCAGAGTGTTTTCTATCCTAATCCGACTATTACATGCATATTCTAGTTTCGGGGGCTGAGAAATAGGCAGTTTCAAATGGGTACGCCTTTTTAGCCAAAAGCGAAAACTGCGCCCCCTAGTCTTAAGAAGTTTTAAGGAGAAGTGGATCTAAAATTCCATGTATAACACTTGTATCTTTGATCAATGTTTATTATGAGTATTTCTGGAAATTGATGTGCCTCTCTGCAAAATCACCGGATGTTTTTGGAACTACTGAACATAACGTGCCAATGTATACTGAGATTTTTTTATATAAATATGAACTTTACCGAACAAAACATACATGTATTGTGTAACATGAAGTCCTATGAGTGTCATCTGATGAAGATCATCAAAGGTTAGTGATACATTTTTTCTCTATTTCTGCTTTTTGTGACTCCTGTCTTTGGCTGGGAAAATGGCTGTGTTTTTATGTGATTTGGCGGTGACCTAACATAATCGTTTGTGGTGCTTTCGCTGTAAAGCCTTTTTGAAATCGGACACTGTGGTGGGATGAACAACAAGATTACCTTTAAAATGGTATAAGATACTTGTATGTTTGAGGAATTTTAATTATGAGATTTCTGTTGTTTGAATTTGGCGCCCTGCACTTTCACTGGCTGTTGTCATATCGATCCCGTTAACGGGATCGCAGCCATAAGACGTTTCTTTAAGACATTTCAGCTTTTAATTTAGAATTTATTTGTAAACATTTCAAAAAACATAATTCTACTTAGTAACGATGGGGTACTGTGTGTAGATTAGTGACACAAAATCTCAATTTAATCAATTTAAAATTCAGGTTGTAACACAACAAAATGTGGAAAAGTCAAGGGGTATGAATACTTTCTGAAGCCATTGTAGTTCTTCTCATCTTTCCATATTAATTCATAAAAATTCATAAAGTCTGTGTCCCAAATGGCACCTTAAGTTGGGGTCCCCTCATGGGGTCGCGGGAGAACTGCAGTGCGGTCGCCAAATAAAAAATATATAATTTAGGGGGAAAGTAACAAGAGTACATATTATTGTACGGGGCAATATACAAAAATGTTTGAGAATGCATTGAATTGAAGGTTATTTGTTGATGTAAAAATCAAAATGTATCGATTTGAAGGTTGTGTCATGAGATCTGGGTTCCCAGGTCTCCGCTATTCGAATAGTTTGAATACCACTGCCCTATATAGTGCACTACATTGACCAGAGCCCTATAACCCCATTTTAGACACATGCACCCTCAAAATCGAGTTCCCCTTTCAGTGTGCGGAGACAGGAAGTTCAAGGTCATCTGACTACCTGCATTGGCGTGAGACTGGCCGACATGGCGGTGAATCCTTCGATGTCACTGAAATAGATGGTGACAGAGTCGTAGGTTTCCGCCCGCACCGTCTTCCCAGCAATCAGCTGGACAGCCACCGATCTATAAATACAGACACCAAATATAAACAGACACACACAGACAGACAGAAGCACTCACACACACACACACACACAAACATGGAGGGATCGCATGAACTTTGCACTGCTTCTAAAAATGGACAGTGATACTCTGGTGTTCCATATACACAAGGTCATGTTGTCATCCACCCCCACCCAGGTGTCCACAAGACAGGCTGCTAGCCAAATGAGAGGCAGACATGAACACGGCAAAAAAGAAAGACAGACACAAAGAGAGAAATATAGACAGGAGATATAAAAAAAGGTTGCTCGTCAACAAACCTTCTTTCCTCATCTGCATCGAAACCGAAAGGAGACAAGTGTGTGTGGGAGTGTGTTACCGTGGCAACATCTGAGTGAGGAGGCCCTCGGCCCTCCTCTTCTCCTCCAGGAGCTGGGCGGTGCGCTCGCTGACCACCTCCTCCAGGTTGGTGGCATACTGCTCCATGCGGGACAGCAGGTCATCCAGAATGTTCTCGCCCACGCTGGTGGGTGACACACATATACATGAGCAGATAACACAGACATGTGCAGCACAAACGTATACAGTGCATTCGGAAAGTATTCAGACCCCTTGACTTTTTCCACATTTTGTTACATTACAGCCTTATTCTTTTCAATCAATCTACACACAATACCCCAAATGACAAAGCAAAAACAGGTTTGTATAATTTATTTCTAGTTTCTAAAGAATAAAAAATATCACATTAAATATCACATTAACATAAGTATTCAGACCCTTTACTCAGCACTTTGTTGAAGCACCTTTGGCAGTGATTACAGCTTCGAGTCTTCTTGGGTATGACGCTACAAGCTTGGCACACCTGTATTTGGGGAGTTTTTCCCATTCTTCTCTGCAGATCCTCTCAAGCTCTGTCAGGTTGGATGGGGAACGTCGCTGAACAGCTATTTTCAGGTATCTCCAGAGATGTTCGATCGGGTTCAAGTCCGGGTTCTGGCTAGGCCACTCAAGGACATTCAGAGACTCATCCCGAAGCCACTCCTGCGTTGTCTTGGCTGTGTACAGTTGGTCATTGTCCTGTTGGAAGGTGAACTTTCGCACCAGTCTGAGGTCCTGAGTGCTCTGGAGCAGGTTTTCATCAAGGATCTCTCTGTACTTTGCTCCGTTAATCTTTCCCTCGGTCCTGACTAGTCTCCCAGTCGCTGCCTCTGAAAACCATCCCCACAGCATGATTCTGCCACCACCACACTTCACCGTAGGGATGGTGCAAGGTTTCCTCCAGACGTGACGCTTGGCCTTCAGGCCAAAGAGTTCAATCTTGGTTCATCAGATCATAGAGGCTTGTTTCCACCGATTGCTCAGTTTGGCCGGGTGGCCAGCTCTAGCAAGAGTCTTGGTGGTTAAAACTTCTTTCATTTAAGAATGATGGAGGCCGCTGTGTTCTTGGGGACCTTCAATGCTGCATAATTTTTTTGGTACCCTTCCCCAGATCTGTGCCTCGACACAATCCTGTCTCGGAGCTTTATGGACAATTCCTTCGACCTCATGTCTTGGTTTTTGCTCTGACATGCACAGTCAACTGTGGGACCTTATAGACAGGTGTGTGCCTTTCCAAATCATGTCCAATCAATTGAATTTACCACAGGTGGACTCCAATCAAGTTTAAGAAACATCTCAAAGATGATCAATGGAAACAGGATGCACCTGAGTTCAATTTCGAGTCTCATAGCAAAGGGTCTTAATACTTATGGAAATAAGGTATTTCTGTTTCTGTTATGTTTAATACATTTGCATAAAAATCTAAAAACCTGTGTTCACTTTGTCATTATGGGGTATTGTTTGTAGATTGATGAGATGTTTATTTATTTGATCCATTTTAGAACAAGGCTGTAACGTAACAAAATGTAGGAAAAGGGAACGGGTCTGAATACTTCCTTAATGCACTATACATGCATGCACACACAAAAACATACACACATACAGTATGCACTCAGAAACACACACACACAAACAAACACAGACAATGGCACATGCACACATGCACAGATGAAGGCGCACACACTACGGGAAAGGGTATTAGTTGGATGCTCAAAGGAAGTTTGGTTGGTTGTCACATGGATATGCGTGTGTACTTCCTCTGCACCTCTCCTCTCCTTATCTGTTGCTCCCCATGCTACCTTCTCCTCCTTTCTTTTTCTCTCCCTCCCTCTATCTCTGAGCAGGATTAATGTCGTGATGCATGCTGACAGTGCCTGTCTCTAGAGACTGTGTGTGTGTGTGTGTGTGTGTGTGTGTGTGTGTGTGTGTGTGTGTGTGTGTGTGTGTGTGTGTGTGTGTGTGTGTGTGTGTGTGTGTGTGTGTGTGTGTGTGTGTGTGTGTGTGTGTGTGTGTGTGTGTGTTTGTGTGTTGTGTGTGTGTGCTGCACTGCATGTCTCTCTCTCTCTTCCCCTCTCTCTTTCCCAGGAATCTGCCCTGTTTTATCCCTAACCTGTATAATGGAGCCTCCGCCACTCCGCAACTCTCTGTTGTTCTTTCCTAGTGCAGCACCTGGGTTCAAGTAGTATTTGTTTACTATTCAAATACGCTGAGCGTTTGCTTCAGCCTGCCTGCAGCACCAGTTGGGCATGGTTGAACATTTTGGGACAATTGTATTGGTTCTATTGTGCCAGGCATGCACGGATAAAGTGTCTGAAAGAAAACAAATATTATTTGAACCCAGTCTGTGTGTAATGTGCCCAACGGCCCTCTCAGAGATCTTTAGTCCCAACAGAGCCTTTATTGCCCTTAACACTACAACATTTAGAGGGAGCACAGGGTACTTAACACACAAGTAGAGTTGTCAAACTGAACTGGAACTGCAACAATAAAAAAGAAACATCCTATCTTACGGTCGGAGTGGTGGGGTTGAACCGACAAGATCTTCAGACATCTTGTGACAATACTGTCTCACTGTGTTCTTGTTCGGACATCTTTGATATACACTGAGTGTACAAAACATTAGGAACACCTGCTCATTCCGTGACAGGCTCACCAGGTGAATCAACTCAACTTGTTAAATTCACTTCAACCAGTGTAGATGAAAAGGGAGGAGACAGGTTAAAGAAGGATTTTTAAGCCTTGAGACATTTGAGACATGGATTGTGTGTGCCATTAAGAGGGTGAATGGGCAAGACAAAAGATTTGAAGATGCACTACGCAGAAATCGCTCTGCCATTTCCTGGTTGCTAAAATTCAAGTAGTTCGCCTTATTTCAATTTATGTGACAAAACAAGCAAGTATATATAGTGTAGAGAATCATTGTACCATCTAAACCGCTGTGAAATACTGTATCTTTCCTATAATCAAAATGATTGTATTTTCAGCTGTTTAAAGCTGATATACAAAACCGAAAGTAAAAGACGCAAAAACGAAACTCAAGAATGGGAACCATAGACATAGCGCACATAGAATATATCTACCGCTTCTTAGACTTGCTTTAAATGAGAATGACAGATCTATGACTAGCATTTCTATGTGAATTTGGTCAGGTCGCTCAAAAAGTCACATATTGCAGCTTTCAGTGCCTTTGAACGGTGTACGGTTGTACAGTAGGTGCCAGGCACACCGGTTTGAGTGTGTCAGAACTGCAGCACTGCCCACCACCCAATGGACATCCAGCCAACTTGACACAACTGTGGGACTAACATGGGCCAAGCACACCAAGACAAGAGGGAACGACAAAACCTATTACCCTCAGGAGACTGAAAAGATTTCTGCATGGGTCCTCAGATCCTCAAAAGATTTTACAGCTGCACCATCGAGAGCATCCTGACGGGTTGCATCACTGCCTGGTATGGCAATTGCTCGGCCTCCAACCGCAAGGCACTACAAAGGGTGGTGTGTACGGCCCAGTACATGACCGGGGCCAGCTTCCTGCCATCCAGGACCTCTATACCAGGCGGTGTCAGAGAAAAGCCCTAAAAATCGTCAAAGACTCCAGCCACCCTAGTCATGAACTGTTCTCTCTGCTACCGCACGGCAAGCAGTACCGGAGCGCCAAGTCTAGGTACAAGAGGCTTCTAAACAGCTTCTACCACCAAGCCATAAGACTCCTGAACATCTAATCAAGTGGCTACCCAGACTATTTGCATTGACCCCCCCCCCCCTCTCTTTTACACCGCTGCTACTCTCTGTTGTTATCATCTATGCATTGGAGTCAACATTGGCCTGCATCCCTGTGGAATCCCTGTGGAACGCTTTCGACACTTTGTAGAGTCCATGCCCCAACAAATTGAGACTTTCCTGAGGGCAAAGGGGGGTGCAACTCAATATTAGGAAGGTGTTCGTAATCTTCTGTAACTCAGTGTATATGTGATTGTGCACTGTGGTGTCTCACCCGCTGGGGCAGAGTCTCTTTACGGTCACTCTGAGGGAGGAGAAGTCTGGTCGGTCACTGGGCCTCTCACTCCAGCACGCCCCCAGCAGAGCCTCCACACCTTCTGGACACTCTGAACTGTCCGTGTGGGGCCTGAGGGGGCTACCTCCGCCCCCCACACACACCCCGGCCTTGACCCCCTCCACTATGTCTGGGGGGGGGGGGGGAGAGAGACTGTTGAATAAGACAGCGAGGAGGAGAGAACACACCCCAGATCAGCAAGGTATGGGGGTCTCTCTCTACGTACCTCTTGCCTCGAGGTTGTTGTTGGGGATATGGAAAGGGCCCCTGCGGTACACCACCTCCTGAACAATAATGCCAAAACTGTAGACATCCCCCTTCTGGGTGCCAGAGGAGGGCATGCTGTCCCTCAGCAGTTCCGGGGCCCTCCACAGCAAGGCTGGGAAGAGAGAGGGGCTTAATGTATGAGAAGCTCATGTTGTTAGTTATACTGTTTACAGCTGTGTATCTGTAATCTCTTTCTCTCTGTCTCTCTTTCTCCCTCTTCTCATTTCTTCTTTCTCGCCCCTTTCGCTTTATTGTAACTTTACAAAATTCCAAGGTCTTCCAGAAATCCTGGTTGTAAGATTCTGGATATGCTGCTTATTCCTTCCTGATTCAGAGAAACTGGGATTTCTGGGAAAGCTGAGAATTTGGGGAATGTTACCCGGAATGTTGCGACCCTACACTCACATGTCCAGTGTTCTTTAGACCAGCCCTCCTCGTCCTGGCCGGGGGGTCTTCTGAGACTGAGGCCATGGTCGGTCACCTTTAGGACGAAGCGACTATCCACCACGCAGTTAGATGACGACAGGTGACCATGGGAGCGCAGGGGGCTGCGGTGCAGGTAGTCCATCCCCTGAAGCAGACACGCGCACACACACTTTTCAGATTGATAGGACCAATTCCCCCACAGACTGGAATTACACAGATATCAACTTCCACTTCAGTTTTATCTGCCTTGTATCACGCCCATTGAGACAGCCATAAACATTATGTAACTTATACGGCATGAAAAAAATCGAGAGTTTTGAGAAAATGTACCTTGACAATGTCCAGCATCAGGGAGAACTTGAAGCTCCAGTGAAGCTTAATGGAACCATTCTTCAAAATGTCCTGGAGTTTGGGAGGTGCAATTGGACTTTATGCTCTTGTGATGTATCGAAGAAGCAGTGAAGGGAGGGTTATGTGCATTTAAAGCAGTGGTGTGTGTGTGTGTGTGTGTGTGTGTATGTGTGTGTGTGTGTGTGTGTGTGTGTGTGTGTGTGTGTGTGTGTGTGTGTGTGTGTGTGTGTGTGTGTGTGTGTGTGTGTGTGTGTGTGTGTGTGTGCGTGCGTGCGCGCGTGCGTGCGTGCGTGCGTGCGTGCGTGCGTGCGTGCGTGTTACCTGCAGGCTCCCTTTAGGACAGTACTCAGTCAGCAGAAAGAGCTGTGGAGGTTCCAGACAAGCACCAATGAAGCTGCAGATGTTTGGGTGGCTCAAATCCCTACACTGCACACATGCACGCACATGTGTGTGTGTGAGAGAGCGAGAGCGAGAGAGAGAGCGAGAGCGAGAGCGAGAGAGAGAGAGAGCGAGAGAGAGAGAGAGAGAGAGAGAGAGAGAGAGAGAGAGAGAGAGAGAGAGAGAGAGAGAGAGAGAGAGAGAGAGAGAGAGAGAAAGTGGAGTCCATATAAAACAGATATGACAAAATTATAAACTTACAGAATTCATAACATGCACGTTAAGCACTCCTCTCTCTACTAATGCTCGATAACAGACACAAACACCACAACGAGGAGGGCCTCACCTGCTTCAGTTCAGTGAGCATCTCTCTGTTCTGACACACACTCTTCACATTCAGCAGTCGCACTGAACAGATGTTCTCCTGAAAGCACCAGGGGGAACGAAAGAGCCAAAATGGCAGACTAAAAATAACCCAAATCCCCACGTTGATGATGATGAAAAATAGTAGTTATAGTGTAGTTATTCCGCTTCTGGGGCATGGTGGGGATGGAATATAAATAACGCCTAGCCCGGAAAAACTCTGGGCCAAAGTTATATTCCCCCCCCACCTCTCTCTACCTCTCTCTCCCCCTCCAGTCAAGTAAGTTATGAGAAAAACTCATGGTCCTAAATGCAACATTGTATAAGTAAAGTGTTGCCAATATGGACAAGCAATTGATTCGCACTTATAGGAAAAACACAAGGCCCTAAATGCAACATTGTAAAAGTTAGCAATGAGGACAAGCAATTCTCACTTTATAGACGGCCGTTCTGTGGGAGGATGGACTGTCCTTCATATTTCCCAGGATGGACTCCAGAGAAGCATGGATGGACTCGGAGTTGAGGTACGGTACCTGTAAACACACAGCAATCCACTTTATCATGTACTTTATTATGTACTTTATTATGAACGTGTGTGTGTGTGTGTGTGTGTGTGTGTGTGTGTGTGTGTGTGTGTGTGTGTGTGTGTGTGTGTGTGTGTGTGTGTGTGTGTGTGTGTGTGTGTGTGTGTGTGTGTGTGTGTGTGTGTGTGTGTGTGTGTGTGTGTGTGTGTGTGTGTGTGCGTGCGTGCGAGTGTGCGTGCGTGCGAGTGTGAGATTCTCTGTGGTCCTTAGTTGGTAGTGCATGGTGTTTGCAATTCCAGGACAGCTGGTTTGACCCCTGGGACCACCCATACTTAAAATGTATGCATCCATGACTGTAAGTTCCTCTGGATAAAAGTGTCTGATAAATGACATATGTTAGTGGAAAACCTGCATTAATTAGTTGATCCTTGTCAAAGTCATGACACTGAATCATTTGTTGTTTCTCCTTAGTTGTGGTTTTCATTAAACAACAAAACAGGGCATAGTAACCGAGAGGAGTAGTTAATTGGGCAAAGTTGAGTACCAATTCATAATAGTAAAGGTACTGTAGTATGGTCATTGAAAAAATGATAATGCTCTAAAAGAAAGTAGAGGAATAGAAAAAAGTGCTTGCTTCAGTACGGTCGTAACGCTGCAGTACTCGGGAAAGGAGAGTAAGGTGGTACTGTAGGGAATACAGGCTTTGGGGGGGTTTGGCATCAACCAAAGATAATGTGCAACATCATCAACTGTGCAGTCAGGCATCCGATGTTCGCTGATACGTTGAAACACCTATCCAGGCTTGAGAGATCTGGCAGGCGTCTGCAGCGTAGTCAGCCTGGAACGTGGCCAGTGACTCACCTTTCCTGCCGAGGACGAGCTGTGCCCCATCATGGTGACATCGCCGGGGCTAATCCTCCATAGGACCACAGACACCTTCTTCTGGATGACGTGCTTCCTGTGTCACAAGAGAAGTACTTCCTGGGTCAAAAAACATCACGATGGCCTACTGCACTTAACACTACATGGGCAACGACGTCGAATTGTGTTTCTCCTGAGAAACTGTGCAGGTTTTCTATTGTATGTAAAACCCCCGTATAACAGTCCCAAGCAACGTCAAAGCCTGTTCCATTGGGGGTGCAGTGCATATGCAACTGTTGGGATTTCCACATGCATGTGTTTGTGCCTGGGTCACAACACTGGCACCTGTTCAACGGGCTTTTTATACACAATGTCAAATATATTTCATCTACTTAATTTACAGGTAGGGGAACACAATTGTCAAATTCTTGTTTCATGCATTTAGATCATTTTAGTGTCCGCAACAATACTGCATACCTATTATATGGAACTTGCACACAATTTAAAATCGACTAACTTGCTCGACCTAATAAACAATGGCAGAACGTGTTTCATGTGTCGTGAACACAATGCCTCCACGTCGGCTGCAGATAGGGCCTTCACAGTAGTACAGTGTACCATTCTCTCTCTCTCTCTCTCTCTCTCTCTCTCTCTCTCTCTCTCTCTCTCTCTCTCTCTCTCTCTCTCTCTCTCTCTCTCTCTCTCTCTCTCTCTCTCTCTCTCTCTCTCTCTCTCTCTCTCTCTCTCTCTCTCTCTCTCTCTCTCTCTCTCTCTCTCTCTCTCCATTATTAATAATAATAGTAATCATTTGGAAAGGAAAATGCATCACATGAAAGGGTCATGTAGTTTAAACTAGAGGCTGAGCCACCGAGATATTCGAGCTAATGACTTATTCCTAAGGTTGGAGTGGGTTCACACACACCGCAATCACACACACACACACACACAAATTACATGCACACACACATGGGGCTTTGGGTGAGTTCATGACGAGAAAAAGATACGCAAGTGGGTACAGATTCATTCTTCATTAATCCATCTTTTGTGTGAAAGCAATGAGAGCCTTATGATGCCCTCTCCCCACTTTCCTGAATAATGCTGGGATATTCAAAAATGAATCCCTGCATTGGCTGCCAAACTCCTTTAATTACGTGGGAGACAGAGAGCGATAAAGCGAGAGAGAGCTCCACATTATGGACTATCCACATGACTTACCGGGAAACAGCGCTGTACGTTGTACATTTGCACGGCTGGACTACCGCTAGATGGAAAAAGGACAATACTGTGTGTGTGTGTGTACCTGTAGAGAAGACAAACGATAAGTGTCCCGGTGGCCAGGAAAACAGCAATGGTCCCCACAGCTATGGCAAACCTCTTCTCTGCAACACAAATACACACATACACTGTAGCATAAGCTTCGATGACAGGTCAACAATGCCAAATGGTCACGCCCGAAATATGTGGTAGCATAGACTGTTTTCAAACAAACCTTTTATTAAACATTGATTTTATTGCTTTTCATGACTCGTGTGGAAAATAGATTTTCTCATCTCCATATAAACTCCTGAATAAATAAAGGGGAAATAAATCAATAATGCGTAGTGTGTCTAATTGTATTAGATTACAAATTACAAAATACAAATTTATCATCTATCATCAAAATACAAATTACAAATTATCATCAAAATACAAATTTATCATCGTTTTAAGGGGATTAACTTATCAATAAATGCACAAAAGTCTTATTTTCATAAACAGGTGGTCAAATAAAACTTCCTCACTTGCATTCTTGCATCTCTCCCACATTAATCCCTTCTTAACACTAATTTTAAATAAATATATATATAATAAAGCCCAAACATCAATAAGTTCCACACATTCTTCTAGGGGCCATATGTACAAGTCCCAGTCTGCCAAAGCAAGCTGGAAGCAACGGCAAAGAAAACATTTTCGGACCATATCACATCCAGATAGAGAATTCCAGATAGAAAACAATTGACAACAAAGAATAAAACCCTGGTTACTTCTCAACTAGCACCCTATTCCCTTCACAGTGCACTACTTTTGACCAGGACTGTGTAGGGAATAGGGTGCCATTTGTAACGCAACCCCTGTTACATAACCCTGGCTAGACCGTTATGAGGTAGACTACCTAGGTAGCTGAGGGGACTTTCATTAAAGGGTATTAAAATAAGTCCATATTTCAGTGGAAAATCAAATAAAGATTTCCTTTCGTCCAGCAGGCATAAGTGAATAATTTAATGTGTAACTATTTTTGGGAGTCAATTCTCATTCTCTCTGGTTCTTTAGAGGATATATGGGGCTCTGGCCCCCCCATTTGGTGTGGTAGCACACTGCAAGTACTGTCAAGTGACAATACTTACATGACATATTAGGACGTACAAGCCTGGAGAGGACAGACCACAATGCCTGCTGCCTGCTGTTTTTCATCAAGTAAACAAATGAACTAATCAAACGAATGTACTTTGATAAATTAATAAAGATCGGAAATAAATGACTAAATAAATGATACATTTATATCATGAGACCAATGGTTTATACAGTGGGGAGAACAAGTATTTGATACACTGCCGATTTTGCAGGTTTTCCTACTTACAAAGCATGTAGAGGTCTGTAATTTTTATCATAGGTACACTTCAACTGTGAGAGACGGAATCTAAAACAAAAATCCAGAAAATCACATTGTATGATTTTTAAGTAATTAATTTGCATTTTATTGCATGACATAAGTATTTGATCACCTACCAACCAGTAAGAATTCCGGCTCTCACAGACCTGTTAGTTTTTCTTTAAGAAGCCCTCCTGTTCTCCACTCGTTACCTGTATTAACTGCACCTGTTTGAACTCGTTACCTGTATAAAAGACACCTGTCCACACGCTCAATCAAACAGACTCCAACCTCTCCACAATGGCCAAGACCAGAGAGCTGTGTAAGGACATCAGGGATAAAATTGTAGACCTGCACAAGGCTGGGATGGGCTACAGGACAATAGGCAAGCAGCTTGGTGAGAAGGCAACAACTGTTGGCGCAATTATTAGAAAATGGAAGAAGTTCAGATGACGGTCAATCACCCTCGGTCTGGGGCTCCATGCAAGATATCACCTCGTGGGGCATCAATGATCATGAGGAAGGTGAGGGATCAGCCCAGAACTACACGGCAGGACCTGGTCAATGACCTGAAGAGAGCTGGGACCACAGTCTCAAAGAAAACCATTAGTAACACACTACGCCGTCATGGATTAAAATCCTGCAGCGCACGCAAGGTCCCCCTGCTCAAGCCAGCGCATGTCCAGGCCCGTCTGAAGTTTGCCAATGACCATCTGGATGATCCAGAGGAGGAATGGGAGAAGGTCATGTGGTCTGATGAGACAAAAATATAACTTTTTGGTCTAAACTCCACTCGCTGTGTTTGGAGGAAGAAGAAGGATGAGTACAACCCCAAGAACCCATCCCAAACGTGAAGCATGGAGGTGGAAACATCATTCTTTGGGGCTGCTTTTCTGCAAAGGGGACAGGACGACTGCACCGTATTGAGGGGAGGATGGATGGGGCCATGTATCGCGAGATCTTGGCCAACAACCTCCTTCCCTCAGTAAGAGCATTGAAGATGGGTCGTGGCTGGGTCTTCCAGCATGACAACGACCCGAAACACACAGCCAGGGCAACTAAGGAGTGGCTCCGTAAGAAGCATCTCAAGTTCCTGGAGTGGTCTAGCCAGTCTCCAGACCTGAATCCAATAGAAAATCTTTGGAGGGAGCTGAAATTCCGTATTGCCCAGCGACAGCCCCGAAACCTGAAGGATCTGGAGAAGGTCTGTATGGAGGAGTGGGCCAAAATCCCTGCTGCAGTGTGTGCAAACCTGGTCAAGAACTACAGGAAACGTATGATCTCTGTAATTGCAAACAAAGGTTTCTGTACCAAATATTAAGTTCTGCTTTTCTGATGTATCAAATACTTATGTCATGCAATAAAATGCAAAGGAATTAGTTAAAAATCATACAATGTGATTTTCTGGATTTTTGTTTTAGATTCCGTCTCTCACAGTTGAAGTGTACCTATGATAAAAATTACAGACCTCTACATGCTTTGTAAGTAGGAAAACCTGCAAAATCGGCAGTGTATCAAATACTTGTTCTCCCCACTGTATATACACCAGATGGCTAACAGGAAGCGCTGGGTTGAAGTCACTTTGCCTCCATTTTGGCACATCTTGGCACCAAATAGTTTTGGAAGCTATAGAAACGCATTTATGTCTACATTCGTTTTTGCAAAATGTATTATATTACAGACACCTTAATGCATACTTTTAAATGATATTACGTGAGCTAAACATAAAAATAGAAACATATGTACAACATTTTCCTTATTTAAAGTTTTTTTTTTTTATTACTAATGGTACTGTCCCCACTTCATCATCAAAATACTAATATACATTTTGTCCTTGAAACATTTAATTAAAACACTGTAGAGTTCCATTCATTCCTATGGATGACTGTACCTACTGGGGCGTGCCAATATGGCCGACCGATGGCTTCAAAGCCTCTCAATGGCGCAAATCATCAGCAATTCAGGGTATATCTACCTCATTGCATTAGACTTATAATGAGTATTACCAGAAAGCATGGGGCAACATTTCACCAGCCGCTGCATTATTTTTGATCATATCTACCTAACCCAAGCAGGTCTGTTAAGGGTCAGCTATCAACTCAACACAAAATGATCATGTGAGTACTGCAGAGACTAGAGAAGACTAGAAAAGGTCCACTGATGTAACAAACACACAGTACCGATATTGATGAAGAGCTCATCTTTGAAGCCAAAGTGGGGTGTGTCCTTCGGTGGAGTCTTCCTCCCTCCTGGCCAGTAGACTTGGACCCCCTCCACTGGCTCATAAGCCTTATTCGTACCAAAGTAATTGGCGATTACCTACCAGGGGAGAAGATAGCATGACCTATGATTACTTAACATTTTTTGGCACATTAAAGGCTGTGTGTTGAATGCAGCCCATTTCAAGGATGTCAATCACAGGAAGGAGGGACAGGAAGTTAAAGTTTACGAGTCATTTTCCTTTTAGAAATGATCTATGGATGTCAGATACCAGTAGATGCTGGCATGATCTTAACTTGCCATAGTATAGCATCCAAATGCTATCCAAAATACAAGCCAGATCTACTGTAATGCTGAATGTCTCACAGTGCATGCAAATGATCATTATTGTTTTCCCGGTATGCATGCTCTCACTATTGTGAAGCTCAAAACCTACCGGCTGATCGGTTTACATTTCCCTTCAATCTTTTTTTATATGTACTCATTATGTTGCCAACATCACTCATTTGCTGAGAAGACATGAGACTTGAAAGGTGATGAGATGCATGGTCAGATGAAACCACGTTGACAGAAACCAAAATAACATTTCGTTTTGTTTTGAAACCAGCAGCGAGGGGCCAACAGAATGTTGCAACAAAATACGTTTATGATAAATAACTGTCATTTGAAACAACATTAAGATCCAATCTTCGAAGCCATTTCAAGGCGATAATTAAGAGACTGCACTCTCCAGAGCTTTTAGTTGTGGCCCTAATGACCAAGCTGGTCCTAGGTAGGTACTTGATAGAAGGGTAGTGTGTGTGTGTGTGTGTGTGTGTGTGTGTGTGTGTGTGTGTGTGTGTGTGTGTGTGTGTGTGTGTGTGTGTGTGTGTGTGTGTGTGTGTGTGTGTGTGTGTGTGTGTGTGTGTGTGTGCGTGTGCGTGTGCCTGTGCGTTTGCGTGTGCGTGTGCCTGTGCGTGTGTGTGTGTGTGTTGCATGTTCAGAAATTCACTGAAATCAGACATCTGAAATGTGGGCCGAGGAGATAGATTCAGGTTGAAAGGCAAAACGACAATAAATTCAGTGGCAAAGAACTAAATCAGCACTGTAAATGTTCGGAAGAGTGTCAACATGGGTGTTTTACTTTTTGACAGGCGGTGATAAAAGTGGCTTAAGATGTGATGGCTTAAGATGTGAAAACTGTAGACGTTAGCAGAAAATAAGGGGAAAACAGAGGGTTGGAAAGAGAGAGAGAGCAACAAAAAATATATATATATATACTGTATATATATATATATTTATATATATACAGTGGGGAGAACAAGTATTTGATACACTGCCGATTTTGCAGGTTTTCCTACTTACAAAGCATGTAGAGGTCTGTAATTTTTATCATAGGTACACTTCAACTGTGAGAGACGGAATCTAAAACAAAAATCCAGAAAATCACATTGTATGATTTTTAAATAATTAATTTGCATTTTATTGCATGACATAAGTATTTGATCACCTACCAACCAGTAAGAATTCCGGCTCTCACAGACCTGTTAGTTTTTCTTTAAGAAGCCCTCCTGTTCTCCACTCATTACCTGTATTAACTGCACCTGTTTGAACTCGTTACCTGTATAAAAGACACCTGTCCACACACTCAATCAAACAGATTCCAACCTCTCCACAATGGCCAAGACCAGAGAGCTGTGTAAGGACATCAGGGATAAAATTGTAGACCTGCACAAGGCTGGGATGGGCTACAGGACAATAGGCAAGCAGCTTGGTGAGAAGGAAACAACTGTTGGCGCAATTATTAGAAAATTGAAGAAGTTCAAGATGACGGTCAATCACCCTCGGTCTGGGGCTCCATGCAAGATTTCACCTCGTGGGGCATCAATGATCATGAGGAAGGTGAGGGATCAGCCCAGAACTACACGGCAGGACCTGGTCAATGACCTGAAGAGAGCTGGGACCACAGTCTCAAAGAAAACCATTAGTAACACACTACGCCGTCATGGATTAAAATCCTGCAGCGCACGCAAGGTCCCCCTGCTTAAGCCAGTGCATGTCCAGGCCTGTCTGAAGTTTGCCAATGACCATCTGGATGATCCAGAGGAGGAATGGGAGAAGGTCATGTGGTCTGATGAGACAAAAATAGAGCTTTTTGGTGTAACTCCACTCACCGTGTTTGGAGGAAGAAGAAGTATGAGTACAACCCCAAGAACACCATCCCAACCGTGAAGCATGAAGGTGGAAAGATCATTCTTTGGGGATGCTTTTCTGCAAAGGGGACAGGACGACTGCACCGTATTGAGGGGAGGATGGATGGGGCCATGTATCGCGAGATCTTGGCCAACAACCTCCTTCCCTCAGTAAGAGCATTGAAGATGGGTCGTGGCTGGTTCTTCCAGCATGACAACGACACGAAGCACACAGCCATGGCAACTAAGGAGTGGCTCCGTAAGAAGCATCTCAAGGTCCTGGAGTGGCCTAGCCAGTCTCCAGACCTGAACCCAATAGAAAATCTTTGGAGGGAGCTGAACGTCCGTATTGCCCAGCGACAGCCCCGAAACCTGAAGGATCTGGAGAAGATCTGTAGGGAGGAGTGGGCCAAAATCCCTGCTGCAGTGTGTGCAAACCTAGTCAAGAACTACAGGAAACGTATGATCTCTGTAATTGCAAACAAAGGTTTCTGTACCAAATATTAAGTTCTGCTTTTCTGATGTATCAAATACTTATGTCATGCAATAAAATGCAAATTAATTACTTAAAAATCATACAATGTGATTTTCTGGATTTTTGTTTTAGATTCCGTCTCTCATAGTTGAAGTGTACCTATGATAAAAATTACAGACCTCTACATGCTTTGTAAGTAGGAAAACCTGCAAAATCGGCAGTGTATCAAATACTTGTTCTCCCCACTGTATATATATATATCTATATATATATATATATATATAGAGAGAGAGAGAGAGAGAGGTGTACTCTTTTTTCAATACGGAAAGAGAGACAGAGAGACAGTGGTAGGGCAAGTTAAAGATGAAGAAATAGAGAGTGACAGAGAGACAGAGAGTGCGATGCAGGAGATAGAAGGACTGAAAGACAGAGAGTGACAAAGTGATAGAAATAGACAGAAAGGAAGTGTTGGAGTGATAGAAAGAAAAGAGAGCGAGTGGCAGAGGTAAAGAGAAAATGTGATAGGGTATTAGCGTCTGACTTTGAACTCCCTGTCGTTCTCTCCGCCCTGGATGTGCTTCATCATATAGGCAGACTCCCTGTCTCCATTGGCATCCATGGTAACGTCACCCTGGATACCTAACGGATAGAGTCCAGAAAACAAACATATGGGCTATCCACACCTCATGTGTCATTATGTTGTAAACACAGTCATATACAGGTAACTGCCAAAATAAAGGAAACACCAACATAGTGTCTTAATAAGGCATTGGGCCAAATTAATGGGCTACTGGTTATTTTTTATACAAGACCCAAAGCATGATCGGATGTAAATTGCTTAATTAACTCCTGTGTTGAAGCACCTCCGTTCAATATACTTTGTATTCCTCATTTACTCTTTGTTTTTGCAGTTACCTGTACATCTCTCTGTGAGGCAATGAAGCTGCCTTCTTGGCCAGGTCTCCCTTGAAAAATAGGTATTTTGACCTCAATGGGTCTGCTGTGCAAAACATAAAAAATAAAATGAAATAATTGTATGATAGAAATGAAATATAATTACTCTTGTAAATAACTGTAAATAATATCAATGACCTTTAACTGCAACCCTTTAAAGATTAAAGTTATACCTGCCTACCTGATATCATGCAGGTGAAATGAATAATACAAAAGGGCTGACCTGTGATGGTTCGGTTCCACATCTTGTGGGTTATGGTGAAGCCGTCGTATGGGTCCCCGCGTTCCGCCAGGGTTTCATTCAGAGCCTGAGCATACAGCCATACAGAGTCATGGGCTATGGCTGCCAGCACCGACACCTGCCATTGGACAAACAGTCAGAAACAGAGAGTTACATATACTGTATATACACTCTTAGAAAAAAGGGTTCCAAAAGGATTCTTCGGCTGTCCCAATAGGAGAAACCCATTTTGGTTCCAGGTAGAAACCTTTTAGGTTCCAGGTAGAACGCTCTGTAGAAAGGGTTCTACATGGAACCCAAAAGACTTCTAACTGGAACCAAAAAAGGTTATTCAAAGGGAAAGGTTCTAGGTTGTTCAAACTCTTTTAAGTTCTAGATTGCACCTTTTTTTCTAAGAGTGTACAGTATATATACAGTTATACATAGTAGCTAAGTACCAGACCCGGGATCAAAATAATATTTGGAAATCGGTCAAATCTTTTAGCTGCGCTCAATTGAGCTAGCCTGGCGCAATGGAACCAATGAAATAGTCCCAAAAGAACAAAGCCCACCCCATCTGACACTCCAGACAGGGTCAAGCGACAGGTGTGTGTGTGTGTTTCATAGCACACCTTTTCGTTGGGTGCGTAGACATAGCCAAAGTCCTCTCTGGATCTGCGGATGACGTCATTAGAGAAGTTCCAGTACCTCTGGTCGTTGGGTTTGTACAGGGAGAGTAGAAACAGAGCCTGGTAGGCCTGCTTAGCCACGGAGTCATCCTCATCTCCTGCAGCACATCAACACAATTCATTGTTTCGTCCTGAGGTTATAAAATTCCAGTAGCAATCCCATAATTCCCATGTAGTATTGTATTGTATCGTAGGGTGCCAATTGGGACACACCCTACCTCTTTTCCAGTCAAAGTTGCCAAACATCTCCTCCAGCCTGTAGGGCTCGAAGCAGAAGAAGACGTAATCCCCTGTGGTGAGGCCTCTCCTGTGGGCCTCGACCAGGAAGTCCCTGACCACCTCCCCATGCGCTGAGATCACTATGACTACAGGACAAGACACAAACACCAAACATAGGCTACATTAAAATAACCCTATTAGCATACCAGTTAGCACGCATGGCCAATTACTTCCAATGTAAATAGTATGCTGGTGTGGACATTGGAACGCAGAAAACTTACTGCGAGACACCTCGGCAACCTCCTGTAGCATACGCGCTTGTGTGAGGGCTGTGTGAGTGCTGTCTTGCCCGAGAGGTGTTTGAAATGCCAGGTATTTAGCCACAGTGATGTTATTGACCTCAGCTTGGTACCTTATAGAAATATAAATGGTCGGTCATTTCATCAGGTTCCTCCCTATGTAGAAGTACATCACATTCCAGTGTCTATTTGAAGTGTATCTATTGTATTGTATCCTAATGTATTGTATCGTGCTGCGTCGTACCGTACCTGATTCCCTCAGCAGGGATGATCCAGGCAGGTGTGTGTTCGTAGATAATGCTTACACGTCTCCAGCCAAACTTCTCACAGATCTTCACAAAGAACGAGCCCATCTTGGTGAAGGGGCCAAACACTCTGGTAAGAGTGGGGTAAGCCTGTCACCGCCACGGAACATAGCATGTGACAATGTTGCGACGGTGCACTCCAGATTCTGAGGGACGTTAATTTAGCTACAGATAGTTGTTGGCATATGAGTTATATTAAAGTGATATTGGACCTTTTTGATGAGAAATTGCTGATCTGCGCAGGTGGGACTGACCACGGGAATGTTCCAGAAAGCTGCCAGCTTGGCAGTGATCGCACACACCTAAAGAGGGCGTTCTATCATCATTGGATTGTAACGTAGGTAATGTAGTCAGTGCAATATGAGGTGCGATTTGTTTATTCGTGCAGGTGAAGGCGGGGGCCTTACCTCGGAGCAGGCGGGGCCGATGAAAGCGCTGTAGTTCCGTCTGTGCAGTAGCTCCACTATCTTCCCCGGGCCGTTCACATCGCTACACTCATCATCCACGTATTCATGCTCCAGCCAATGACCTGAGGACACACGACACAGTAGCTTACAGTGGCCATCGAATGAGTACGACTTCGGATGTCCTCGCGGCCAGTGTTTCTGTGCTTCAGGGACTCACAGCAGTTGCATGCAATACGACACGTTGCAATACTACAATACAACTTCCTTGTCCATTTGTTATAGCAAACAACGGAGCTGTGTTATAAATATGATATATCACATATATACTATACAATGTCTCTGTGTACTGACCTGCCAACAGATCGGGACTCCGGTTCACGGCGTCGATGGCGATGAGGGCGCCCGCCCCGATCCTGCCAACACTGAAGGGCTTGGAGGTGTTGGGCAAGGACAGCAGCAGGGTGAACGTTGACCCTGCCACCCAGGGCACCGAGGACAGGAAGACAGGTAGCACTAGAGCCTTAAGCAGGAACGCCATCACTTTGGGAGATAAAGGAATGGAAGAATGGACCCTGGTTAATAACTCGCTGTGGAGGAGGCTCCGTAAAAGGACAAAGCCTTCAGTGAAGCCTGTATGGTTTGTGTCTGGATGTGCTCTGAATATGCATTAGCTAAGGCATATGATAGGCTCATTATACAGTAATATGTTTCCAAAACTCACTTTTTTTGACTCCAAAATCCAAAATGTGTAAGATTTGGAAAACCATTCAAAGAAATGCTGTTGAATGTAGACTGTTTGAGTGTAGCGATGTAAATGGCCCCGGGGTTGAATGTGCAGCATTCAACAACGTTGTTTAGAAGAATCTCGACATGACACCTTACACAAAATAAAGTAATATAGGCCTATTCACACAAAAAAATGCAGACATAGACAGTACAAACATGGTTTGTAACAGTTCAATATACATTTCAATATGAAATTCACTTACCAGTCATTCAGTTAAATATAAAAACGTGGCATATTTCGAAATGATGTTCTCCGAGGCCCCACTACAGTAAATTACAATTTAGCTCCACCTGTTGTCCATCAGTTAGCCTGGTTAGTATATCAAAGCCTCCGTTGTGATGAGCATGCATCCGTGAAACGTATTCAAATACATATCCCTCGCAAGTGCATCAACTACTGGCCAGAGAATACAAGCATGCTCCCTAATTGCCTATGATACATCTTGTGGTTCTCAAATTAATCTTACAACATGTTCGCTAAACCCTGGGAAGATACAACCCACCATGAATTTGTTTAACTTAACGACTGCACAAGTAAACAGTTGACGTGGACAATTATGGAAGCACTTGAGTGCTGGATTGTTTATATTGGTAGTAATACTTCCTGTTGTCATGGAATAAATACATGGGAATTTAGTAGATATCAATTGTCAATGATAATTAGGATTGGGGAGTAATTAGTTACATGTAATCTGATTACATTTTTTTTTTTAATTAGTTAAAATATTGTAATCAGATTACAGATACTTTGAAAAACTACATGATTATTGGTTTGGGAAAAAAAATACATTGACACTTTTCTGTTTCATCAATGACATTCAATTCAGAATTGAAAAAAAGGTGCAAGTTTAAGTTTGTTCCACCTGAGTGAGTCTGACTATAAATCAGAGACCACTATGATGACACACCAAATGTGTTTAATAGATCATTTTTGTTTTCTTCTAATGCCTTTTAAGTGGAAAGCAATCCAAAAGTAACAGAATGTAATCGAATTATGTTACAGAGTTTCGGGTAATCCAAAAGTTACGTAATTGATTACATTTTTGGCCAGGTAACTAGTAACTGTAATGGATTACATTTAGAAAGTAACCTACCCAACCCTGAGATTGTTAAGTGTTTAATAAATTAAGTTGTTCAGGTTCACTTCCTACTTGGGGCTACAGTGTAGCAGTCCCAACTGGGATTTTAAATTGAATTTAATAGATTTCTCCAAGTGCAGTTCCAAACAATTCCCTTTTTAGGAATGGTTGTTTTCATTTGTCTTATTTTACAGGGGATTGGGGAAGTAAAATAGCCAAAAGGTTGATATAAAACAACAACGTCATTTTTAAATTGGATTAAAATTGACAAAAGTCCCCGTATCTATGAACTGTGAGAAAACAGGATCGTGGGAAATGGCTTGAAGCTCCAGCCAGGCTGAGAGCCAAAGGAGGCCAATCACTACTGCAAATAGACTCAACACCACCAGTCCGTATGACAAATAAAGACAAACGATATCTGCTCAGCCGGAAGATGGATGGTTTAAGAAAAGAGTAGCCTCCTCTTCGAAAAACAGTTATGTTTATATTGAGGACTGGGCCCAAGTCAGTGTCGTAGCAATTATTCAGAAGTCAATGTTAAAACACAGGATAGCACTTTCTGACTTTGTGCACGTAATTCATGGTGGCGAAATTCCAGTGAGAAACGGTGGATTAATCAACGTCAAAATATTGAATTGTCACATTGAGTAGATAAAATTAAAGTATAAGAGTCAGCGTCCCTGACCCGGATTAAACCTAGTCCTGGACCAAAAAGCACCGAGCACACAATCTGGGTCAGTTAAACCCAGATTGGGTTTAAAGTGGGGTTATACTTAAAGTTGGGTTATACTTGAATCTTATCCATAAAAATAATGATCACACAATAAGGCCCTGTGGGAAGTTTCCCCTTCTATCCCACACACACACTTGAGTTTTCTCCCATCCAAAAGTTCCATCTGTCACCACAGTAGGTTCGGTTAGACTCCAACCTTCCATCCCCTTTCAGTCTCACCTTTGACCTCTGACTCATTAATGACCATCTCCCCCCCTGACCCCTGGCACTAGTTGGTCATTAGTCAGATGTCGGTCAGCCATTTACTCTCCGTTCCTGTTGATGTTGCATTTGTGCCTGCGACTGCGTGAGTGAGGGCGAAAGCGAGAGAGAAAGCGTGAGAGAGAGTCATGTGTCAGCAGGCCTGCCATAGAGAGGTGTTGATGAGGTTCTCGGCGACCTTCCATTACTATCAGGTCATGGACTGTTGCTTTGCGGCAGTGATTTATTGTCAACAAGATGATGACACGCATTAGTGCCGGTTGCTGCTGAGCTAAATGGTGGAGATGGATTTAATTTTTTTTTACCAATGTCATAGCATAGCATGACATAACATGTCCTGACTTGTTAGGTTCATATTCGGCATTCCAGGGGGAACCTGGTTCCTGGATTGTAATCGTTTTGACATGGAAAATGTGCATTTTTACATTGAATTCAAGGATTTTACATTTGGGGGTTCCCTTTCCCATTTCTACCACTGGTCATAGTCTACGCTGGTGATTAACTGTTACATGGAGTATATCAAGTAACTAGAGACAACAGATGGAAAAACTGCTGGGACCACCATACACTAGAGTCCCATATACAGTACATCATATTATCCTGTAGATGGCAGTCATATCCTTTGTAAACTCTATAGACAAATACAATCAAACACTGGGCCTGTATTCATAAAGTGTCTCACAGTAGGAGTGCTGATCTAGGATCATCAGGTCGCTCTGTCCGTGTAATATTGTTTGTGATCTTAAAGGCAAAACTGATCCTAAATCAGCAGCCCTATCCTCGTCACCAAGCTTAGGACTCTGGGTCTGAACATCTCCCTCTGCAACTGGAACCTGGACTTCCTGACAGGCCGACCCCAGGTGGTGAGGGTAGGCAACATCCCCTCCAACACACTGACCCTTAACACAGGGGCACCACAAAGGTGTGTGCTTAGTCCCCTCATGTATTCCCTGTTCACCCCACGACTGTGTGGCCACGCACGGCTCCAACACCATTACCAAGTTCGCTGACGACATAACGGTGGTAGGCCTGATCACCGGCGACGATGAATCAGCCTACAGAGAGGAGGTCAGTGACCTGGCAGTGTGGTACCGGAGCAACAACCTCTCCCTCAACGTCAGCAAGGCCAAGGTGCTGATCGTGCACTACAGGAAACAGGGACGCGAGCACCCTCCCATCCACATCGACGGGGCGGCAGTGAAGCAGGTAGCCAGCTTCAAGTCCAAATCACTTAAAATTGTCCAAACACACACGCACAGTCGTGAAGTCCCGGCAGCGCCTCTTCCCCCTCAGGAGGTTGAAAAAATGTGTCATGGGCACTCAAATCCTGAAAAGGTTCTACAGCTGTACCAGTGAGAGCATATTGACTGGCTGCATCACTGCTTGGTATGGCAACAGCACCGCCCTCGATCACATGGCGTTACAGAGGGTGCTGCGGACAGCCCAGTACATCACTGGGGCCGAGCTGCCTGCCATCCAGGTCCTCTATATCAGGCGGTGTGAAAAGAAGGCCCAGAAAATCATCAAAGACCACAACCACCCAAGCCATAGACTATTTTCTCTGTTGCCGCATAGCAAGAGGTACCGGTGCATTATGTCTAACACCAACAGGCTCTTGAACAGCTTCTATCCCCAAACAATACGACTGATAAATAGCTAACAAAATAGCTACACAGACCTTTTATTTCAGTATTTTCACTGTCTCTATGCAGGGCCCTACACACTCACACTGTCACCCCAACACACACACACAAACACTCACTCCATCATTTGCTCACTCACACATAATATGCACATACATTTATACTGACTCTACACACCCACTCACATGTAAGATGCTGCTACTCTGGTTGATCTAATATCCTGTTGCCTATACATATCTACCTCCATCACTCCAGTATCCCGGCACATTGTAAATATGCTATTGGAACTGAAGCAGTTTTGTTGCATTGCATCCCTCAGATCTAGTTCTGCTAACTGAGCCAATATTTCTTTGCAACGGTAAAAACCTGATGTAGCCCGCACAAGGAAAGAATTTCGCACACAAGGAAAGAACAAACACACATATTAACACATCTGAGAGGTGTGAAGACTTGACTGAGGCTCCACTGCCATCTGCTACCTTGGCACAGTTACACAGTGTGCGTCAGTGTCTTCGTCTATGATTGGTCGAGTTAAGGAACACAGTGTCAGCGTCTGCCAATGTCTGTCCTCGACTGGAACCGTCTGGGACACATTCAAATGGTATTACAATTAAAACATGACCGTTTCTCACATTAATATACAAGTTTATTAATTCTTGCCATCATTTTTTGTTTGTTTTCAATAACATGACATTAAATAAAGAAGGCACTTACAAAAAAACAAACAGTTAAATTATAGACGTGTTATTATATAAACATTAACTTATCCATATTTTATTTTTTTAAACAACAGATTGATGAACAAGAGATGACGGCACCCTTTGCAGCCTTTTTACAGTACATCTCATATAAGTGGTCAAATCTACCACGCTCTCCCTCTATATATATCTACAATACAGTAAAAACTGAATTCATCATTATCATCATTATAATTGTTAATGCCCCTACTATGCTTTTACATGCATGACTTAATCTAAAAAAACTTGAAATATAGAAAGCATAAAACACAAGTTGTTTATTTTTTGTCACTAGTCAGTGGTTCATTAGTCAGTTTTACATGTTAGGCTTTGTGGTTTCTTTGTGCAAGTCCTGGTACAGCTCTGTAAGACGAGTGGCCTCTCGCTGTCCCGACAGCAATGCACCATGGGTAGTGGAATAGTATTTCCGGTGGGTGGCTTCCCCGGCGAATAACACCTGTAGAGGCTGAGAGGGTAAAGAGGAGAGGAGGGGAAGGGCGAGGAGAGAGGTTGGAAAAAGGAGAGGATAAAAGAGACATACAGAAGAATACAATAGAGAAGGAGATCGGTGGATAGAGGAGGGGGCAGAGATAGAGAAGAGGGGCGAGAGAAAAAAAGACAAGACCTTAACAAACCAGTGAATGTCGGCATGACCCAACGTGTGTTATGCAAACTCTATTACTGCCTCCGAGCCATGGGGCTGCATCCCAAATGGCCCCCTATACTCTACATGGGGCTCTAGTCAAAGGAAGTGCACTATGGTCCCTGGGCAAAAGTAGTGCACTATATAGGGAATAGTGAGCCATTTAGATGCAGCCATGGGGAGCTATTCTAGGCTCTGTCTATATGTAAGAAGGCTGCTTGTGACGATCTGTCACTCTTTTGACGAGAGGGGGATTTCTCGAAGGTCACGCTGCTCCTTTAGCAGTCTTTAAGTGGCCACACACACACACAGTAGACACGCACACGCACACATATAGACAGAACCACACACACACACACACTAAGATAAGGAGGTGCGTCAGGTGCTGGCCAAGACCCAAGATTCATAATCGATCCAACACTGTGACTGTCACATTCCTTACTGCCTTATTAGGTGGCATAGTGATGACACAGGCACATTGACAACATGCTACTAGTTCCTCTCGTGGCTGGAAACAAGCATCACGCCTACAGAGACCATTGAAAGTAAATACATTCTCATTACGCTGTCATTAACATACTATACCACAAACACCACTTAGTCATTGGGGAAGGCTTTTCACGGCCCAGCTGATACACTACATTCAGTCTGGGTTGAAATACATGCATATTTAAGTACGTGTTATTTAAATACTTATTTTCTGTTGGAGTGTTTTCAAATAATGTGGCCAAATTTTGTGGCCAAGTATTTGCAAATAACTTCCTATAAATATACACAACTATTTTTCAAATAGCCCTAGGACCAAACAGGCCTGGGTTAAAATCCATGTGTCACGACTTCCGCCGAAGTCGGCTCCTCTCCTTGTTCGGGCGGCGTTCGGCGGTCGACGTCACCGGCTTTCTAGCTATCATTTTTAATTTATCCATTTGTTTTGTCTTGTTCCCTGCACACCTGGTTTTCATTACCCAATCACACTACATGTATTTATTCCTCTATTCCCCTCATGTCCTTGTGTGTGATTGTGTCATTTTTGACGCGCTATTTCTAGTGTTTCTAGCTATTATTCCGTGTTGTATATTCACGCGGTATGTTTATTTGTTTGTACTTTATTTTTGTGACTGTTTGTGCGTTTTTGCACTTTGGCGTATTGGATGGAGGTTTCGATGCAGTGGCATCCGTCTGTTGGTTTCCCCTGCCTAAATAAAGTGTGCGCCTGTTCACAACTCTCTGCTCTCCTGCACCTGACTCCGCTCCCAGTACGCACGCCATTGACAGCATGGAGTATTTAAATATTTGTATACTTAAAGAGTATTTTCAAATACAAGCCAATACTTCCCAAGTGTATTTCCAAATGCATTCCAATATTCAACTTCTTGCATTTCGAAAGAAAAAATGTCAAAATAATTACTTTGACATTTCTTTCAAAGTAATTGAAATACCCTAAATAGTATTTGAACCCAAGACTGCATCCAGATGCAGTTCTTACCGGTGCCTTGGTGCTCTTGGTGTAAGGCAGGGGCATGGCTAGCTTCTCCACGTCACCCCCACTGGAGCCCACCCGGGTGAAGGAGTAGGAGCCCCGGATGTAAGGGTTACTGCCCCACGACGAGCGCAGGATCCGCCTCGGCTTAGGAATGTTGGGGTTTCCTGAACGAGGGAGAGAAGGAGGAAGAGGGAGGACCAGTGAGGTGGATGGTGATGACGGTCAGTCCAATATAAACCCTTTGGATGGACACTGAAACATCAACACACACCAGCACACTCTCTCTCTCACACACACAGACACGCGTGCGCAAATACACACACACAACTCTTCCGCAGGTGGAAATAAGCCATTGAAAGTTTCCTAAGGTAATGGCGATGCATGGTGAGTGATCCTCTACCCATCTCCCAAAAGTGATCCTCCAACACATCCAATCCAATCTTCTGTATCGGTTCTAATCAGCTAAGGTCCCTCTTAGAGGCCATACACACTCTAGTCCTTCTGTAATGAATCTGCTTCGTAGGGGATTAAATCGAAGTGACCTACATCAGGGGAGTGTGTCAGTGTGCGGGTTAATGAGTTTCCGTCAGGGGGTACTCCCTATCGAAGTAAACAATGTGAGGGCAGGCAGCGAATATTGCTCAGAGCGGAAGACAGGGTTTATTGTGTCCGTTGGCTTGGCTGTATAGGGAGGAGTAACTGTAAAGCCCTAGTGAGGTGTGCGTGTGTGTGTCCAGGAAAGCCTATGACGTCATCATCAAGTGATGGCAACCCGGGTCGGTGACATATGCTAAGCTTAGACTTGACTCTCCTATGACCTGTTTGTCAGCTAACTGGCTTGACCAGAGGATAACTTGGTCCTTGAAGGAGGACAACAGTCACTTACTGTCAGCCACAATACTGAGCTTTGTCCACCCATGAGACGGGTTGCATCCCAAATGGCAACCTATTCCCTATATAGTGCACTACTTTTGAACAAGGCCCATAGGACTCTGATCCCCCAAAAAAGTGTACTCTGTAGGGACTAGGGTGCCATTTGGGACGCAGCCATAGATGAGTTAGCTGACAGCGTCACGAAAGCAATGTGCATGCTTTAATTGGAGTTGTTGTGATTCTAGATGGCAACAATGACAAGAAACTCCCATGTGGGGAATAGAAAGTGGCTAATTTCAGCTAGTTTTATCTTGTTCTTGATACCTTGTCTTGTTTTGAGACTGATTACATGTCAACGCTAATGTGGCTCAAATTCGCTTGCTGGCTAACCAGCAACTGTAACAATGTATTTAAGAGACAACAAGTGCTCATTGTGAAAATGTATTTATGTTTTCAATAAACATTGGAGACAAAATATAGATGACATGTTGTCAACATTCAAAGCCAACCCTGTCCGTTTTGCTCCATAGTTGCACGCGAGTCGGTTTTGCTGCTAAACAACCAACCCGTCTATAGCGTGATGGTGACCCTGTCAAAAGTCTTTCATGTTCATTCCACACACACCTTTATCTAAACCAGGACAGCGTTCTTATATCCCTTAAAAACTGTTATGGCTAGCGGAACCTCTCGACAACATCCGGTGAAATGGCAGAGCGCCAAATTCAAATTAAATACTATAAATATTAAACTTTCATGAAATCACACATGCAATACACCAAATTCCACACACACCTTTATCTAAACCAGGACAGAGTTCTTATATCCCTTAACCTATTTTCTCTGTCAATATGAAAAAGACTGAAGCTATACAGAGCCACAAGGCTAATCTCGATTAGAGGTCGACCGATTAAATCGGAATGGCCGATTAACAAGTTTCCATAATCGGTAATCGGCATTTTTAGACACCGATCATGGCCGATTACATTGCACTCCACGAGGAGACTGCGTGGCAGGCTGACCACCTGTTATGCGAGTGCAGCAAGGAGCCAAGGTAAGTTGCTAGCTAGCATTAAACGTATCTTATAAAAAACAATCAATCTTAACATAATCACTAGTTAACTACACATGGTTGATGATATTACTAGTTTATCTAGCTTGTCCTGCGTTGCATATAATTGATGCGGTGCCTGTTAATTTATCATTGAATCATAGGCTACTTCGTCAAACGGGTGATTTAACAAGAGCATTCGCGAAAAAAGCACTGTCTATGCACCAATGTGTACCGAAACAAAAACATCAACGCCTTTCTTAAAATCAATACACAGAAGTATATATTTTTAAACCTGCATATTTAGTTAAAAGAAATTCATGTTAGCAGGCAATATTAAACTAGGGAAATTGTGTCACTTCTCTTGCGTTCATTGCACGTAGAGTCAGGG